>NW_025931899.1:0-130553 GCF_000764305.2 Hyalella azteca | reverse complement strand
CTGTGGCAAAACTGGCAACACGACCAGGCAACACGATTCATAACAAATTAATGCAGTAGGTAAAAATATTATATGAAAGATTAATATCTTTTGGGATTGTCAGGGCCGGTTTTGTGATCCGACTTATTTTTTTAATTAATAAATGTCTTTGAGGGTACCAAGTTCGCTTTGCAGCGGTGAGTGACGTTGTATCAGGAAATGAAACCGCTCTTATGTAAAATTACTGTTAGGAAAGTAGCAAAATCACATAGAGTTCGGGACGAGGCGGAAATGAGCGAGTATAATGCAGTAGAGGTCTCTAGCTTATACTGGGGCTAAGTCGCAGCTAATCTACGAGACCTCATGACCAGCCCTTCTAGGGTCTCGCTACCATGACGTTAAAATATAAAGCGGGAAAATATTCGCCTTGTTTAACTTCGAGGAACTTTACAGGCTATGGTATTTCAAAGAAATTATCCTGGTCCTATGAGATGAAGGGACGCGAACTGCGGGATGAACCTCCTTTGGTGCGGGACGACTTCCTACAGCAGCGGCAACTGCGGCTGCCGCGCCTCGACGCAGGCGACTGCGGCAGAGAGCTCGTCTGCAGTTACGGGGATGACGGGATGATGGCGGCCAGCATGGGCGTCACATTGAAGTGTTCAGAAGATGGTGAACTGCAGTGAACAATAGACAAGGAGAGGGAAAAGATCTATGTATTTTGGAAGCATTTGTCGAATCACAACTCGCTCTTTGAGTTGAAGGCTAATAATTGTCTCTTTTAAAAAATTGTTCCTGCAATAAGTAGAAAATTTTGCCAAGGTCTGCCAAAATTGATGCTTAATTTCGAATGATAAATGTGAAATTATGACCAAACTTCGTTAAATCTAATTCATGAGATCCTCTTAATTAATATCAGTTTACAATGGATAGCCTAACTGCCAGCAAAAAATCACAGATGATCTTCTCCTTAAAACCTCGGACTATTTTATTAAATAGTTGACCCTGAAAATATTTATTTGGAATAGAAATAGAACAATAACAATATAGAACACTCTATATATATGATAAATATAATACTTACCTGGATACTTTAATACTATAGAAGAAAACACGCATGAGAAAGTCATTTAATTAGAAGCCATTTAACAACAAACTGTCATCCAACTGACGAATAATGATCGGCGTGTGGCTTTCTGTCCCATAAGAATTCACAAGACAAGCTCGATTGATGTCCAGATATGAATCAACTGTCACCGTTCAACTACGGCTACAATCATTTAAGATGTATTCAATTATTCATTACTTTCATTATAAACAGTGGAAGGATCTAATCTAGTATTGTAATTTTCTAGTAGCAAAAAGCTTTCATTAACGCTACGTTGAAGAATTGAAAGGCTGTACGCAGATCCTCTTCCTTGACACAAATGATACATTATCTGATTGTAAATCATTCAAGACAAAATACCTGATAATGAGTACCTAAAATAACTACCGAGTAATGATTTACGAATTGAAAACGCTCAAGCCTGTCAGTTAGGGCGCTGATAACGCCTATTCTAGAGCATTTTTATCAATGGCTTTAATAAAAATTTAACAGGCCGCATTTAGTAAACGGCGAGCTCGTGTGATATAAACAACGTCCTCTATTATTTAATCTGGCTCATAATACGCGTTTACATGTACGCTCTCGATCTCAAGATGAACTTTTTTTTAGGACGAAGTGAAATTTATTGTACGTTAGACTACGCGCGTTGAGTGATCATCCAACTGACTGCGCACCACGACATAGTTATTAAATTCGCAGTAAATTACCGTAGTTACCAGTTGTCATTGTCATTGATTACCTGTATGAGACTCATCACATGATACGTAAAATGAAATTGATCCAGGACAGATGGATTAACTGAAAAATTTCATTTAAATTCTGCGCGGGCAGTGATGCTTGAACGTTCTTTAAATCCATGTGCGCACTGAGCAGCTTTACACGAACTTCCGTAACTTCGGTGCAACTTGAAAAGTCTTATCTGATGATAAGAAGTTAGTTATTCAGAAGTTAGTTCAGCAAACGCAGCGATAGTGTGACGTTGTCAGTGCTGAGGAATAGTCACGGTTGTCAAGTGCAGTGTAGCAAAATTTATTTCCTTGTGCAAAAATTCAACTGGGCGAAGGAAAAGAAGATTCCAGACGTAAATTTGTAGATACTGTTTTTTATCTATAATACACGGCTGAGTAGTAAATATTGCAGTTTTTGATTAAGTTTAAAAGGTTCAAACGTCAATCACTGTCTTACGATAGCTTAACTTACTCGTATTTGTTTAGTCAATAATTAAGAGACTATAGAATAAGGAATATGTTTCGAACGGTTGCCAGCTACCTCGTCATACGAGACATTTCATCTCCGAAAAGTTTCACCTTTGACGCATTTCATCTTTGACACATTTCATGTTTGATACATTTCATCTTTGATACATTTTATCTTTGACTCATTTCATCTATGACACACTTCAACCATAGCAATTCAACATTAAACATTTCATCACTTTAAAGTAATTCATCATTAAATAATTCAGCATCATAGCAATTCATCACCAATCATTTCAGCACAGAAGCAAATCATCGTTCAACACATCAGCACTATAGCAAATCATCATTAAACACTTCATCATTATAGCATTCCATCATTGCCATCCAAAACAAATCATCATTGCATAAAGTGCATTTTGCAAGCATAAGTACATGTAGGTGCTATTAGGTAATTAACATTCCGAACAATTAGATAGCATATAATGAATGACACTGAAATGATACACGTAACATCCTGGGGTTAGGTTCAGGACAGCAACAAGTTCATTTGCGAATAAACTTGGACGTGAGTGTAGTCAGTCAAGAACTGTAGAGGCTGATGTTCACGAAACTGAAATTAGAGACAAATGATATAAATTAGCAGAATGTAGGAAAACTTGAAATGACTTTAAACTATTATATTCAGTAATTCTAATTCAACGGCACAAGATATGACAGTTACGCAGTTTCCATTTCTAACCTTAAATTAAACAAAGAACACGGCAGATTAGGCAGCAAGCACTGGCAGCGATCGAGGCAAGACGCGAGATGACACGTACGAGACGAGAGGTGAATACCGGGGGTTATACTGTAATATAACGGGATCAATGGTAAAAATCGGGTTTTCGAATGCTATCAAGAACTTTTGTAATATGTATGAATAGGTCTCTTAAGCTAAATGATCATACAAATCAAATCAAATTCTTGCGACTACCAACCTTCAAAATTATTGCCGTTGGCGAACTTTGAAGTGGCTTGTATTAAGCCGTTTAGAGGCATTGGAGGTATAGATTGATGCAATTAATAGAATATTAGTTAATGGCTTGCCCAACTTGCTAAGTTAGCAGATGGAGGTTAATGTGCACAAGTAGTTCAAGTTAAAGCTCGAAAGCCGGCAATACTGCCAAAGTAATGCGTCAAAGACGACTTTAAATTGTTGGGCCAAACCAAAGAGGTAAAGTTGCATGCATTAAATGCCAAAAGGGCCCATGTCATGCATTAACTCAAGTTAATTAGTAAGAAATAAGACGATTATTGCTCTCCAAAGTTCATATAGAAATCAACAGTCCAGAACACGGTTAGGTATCACCTATCGCTCACGCCTCCAAAATCCTTCTTCTCTAATGGTTCCCAGCTATCTAGAAATCAACTTAAAATTATACCTATTCTACAAGGTCCCGCTCAATTAAAACGGAACATAATTTCTTATACTCAAACAACTCTTCCTGATTTTTAGTTCCGAAAAGTTAAATATTATCCGTAATTTCTATTGGATAGTGAATGAATGCTGAGCTTCATGTCACTGAAAAAATAATGCTCGTTATAAAATAAAATATTTACGGATATCATTCATTATCTGTTCATTATCTATTTTCATGGTAACTCGACGAGTGTCATATTACTATTTTCAAAATGTTTGCCGACAGGTTTCAAAAGGGTGCGTTGAAAGCTGGAAATTAATACCTGGACAATTCAATAAAGATTTTTATCTCAGCATATGTGCTGTAGACGTAAGTTTTTTCTATACCCGATATTTTTTCCAAAGTATTGGAATTTCTTCGTGGTTCATATTTATGCACTTCAATAGGAAGTATTTTTTAATAACGTATGCAATTCTTTTGCAGTTTAATTCGTTGGTTGAGTTTGCCTCAAACACCAACAACAAAATGATGAAGTCGTTACTTGTTGCTTTTCTCTTGTTCTTGTCACCATCACATAGCGCGCAATCAGCATTTCCGAGTAAGTATTGATTTTCATGTGCTTATCATTGGGGCGTAATTTCATTCTTTTATTAGATACCCTTTACAATTGCATCATTTTATAGTCTCACTGAAAACGTCACTTGAACGAGAACTAACCAACAAGTTTCATTATATATGTGAAATGTGAAGTGGATGATTTCATGCTGTTAGGGCTGTAATTATAAGGACTCTCCAATTATCTTTCAGGATCGTTTAGGTTCAGTGGGTTATCCATTTAAATCACTTTATTGTACATCTATTTTTGAAAAAAAAAAACAAAGTGAGTAATTCACGTGCTGAAGAATTTAGTGGGGAATAAGCATGGGAATGGGGAATGTGTACATCTTTAGTTGTATATCTTCTATCTTGATCTCTACTATAGGGCATCAACTTGAGTCTTGAATTTGAGATTTTCCTTAAAGAGCCTTATAAAAGTTGGTAATTTTCCAAAAAAAGTAAGCTAGGCAAAATAGACATATCCATAAACGCAAAATCTAAGTATTCAACATATATATTCACAGTCTTCATCGACATATTCGCATCGAATTCTCGCAAAGCACATGCCGTCGCTCAGGTTTCCCACAACACAATAACAGTGCAAAATTTCGTATGAAAATCTGTTATCCAACAATTATCACGACTCATAATAATACATTTATAATACTAATAATTTTATTCTCTTGCAAGGTCAGCATTACTTATGAAGATATTTTTGACTTTGAAACCTAAACGCAGAAATGAGCATCACGAAGGAAGATGGCAGCAGCGTTGGACCAAGCCTAGAAATGCAGCCGGGACAAGGCATGAACCTCACCTGCACGATACAAGGTTCGGCCAAAAGTTAATGTTACATAAGGAAATATAGGGAAAATTTTCACAGTAGTCCAATTAATGTCCTCAGACAAGAACTATCTTGGCTGATTGGTAACAACATTGAGAATTGATTTTATATAATTTTGTCATGGAGGCTATAAAAAATTGTGAAGCTGTAAACCCGAATTCATACCAATTTAGCTCACTTGAAGATAAGTTTCAATGACTCGCAGGTTATGGACTCTCGCTTGACTTACTTTGGTATGAAGAAGGGCAAGTGCTGAGTCATCAGACTAGCATTAAACGAAGCGACTACGTGCAGCAGCAACAATTGGAAGTGACATACAGCGATGACTGTGGCCGCAAATTAACATGCCTTTATGGTGATGAAGATGGAGTTCAGCACTCCAAGAGCACCTCCATAAAGTGTCCTGGTAAGTGGGAATGAAAGTGGAAAAAAGGAAAAAGTCTGTGGTAAAATTAGTGATCATTTTTCAATTAATAGATGATAGTAAATCATAATCGAGTATTTCATCAGGAGTGGATGAAGTATTTCACATCAATTTAATAGCGAGCATTGTTACGAATAAAATATGAATAGAACCCCTGGCAAAAATTATGGAATCACTGGCCTCGAAGGATGTTCATTCAGTTGTTTAACTTTGTAGAAAAAAAGTAGATCACAGACATGACACAAAACTAAAGTCATTTCAAATGGCAACTTTCTGGCTTTAAGAAACACTATGAGAAATCAAGAAAAAAAATTGTGCAGTCGGTAACGGTTATTTTTTAGACCAAGCAGAGGGAAAAAAATATGGAATCACTCAATTCTGAGGAAAAATTATGGAATCATGAAATACAAATGAACGCTCCGACACATCACTAGTATTTTGTTGCACCACCTCTGGCCTTTATAACAGCTTGCAGTCTCTGAGGCATGGACTTAATGAGTTACAAACAGTACTCTTCATCAATCTGCCTCCAACTTTCTCTGATTGCTGTTGCCAGATCAGCTTTGCAGGTTGGAGCCTTGTCATGGACCATTTTCTTCAACTTCCACCAAAGATTTTCAATTGGATTAAGATCCGGACTATTTGCAGGCCATGACATTGACCTTATGTGTCTTTTTTCAAGGAATGTTTTCACACTTTTTGCTCTATGGCAAGATGCATTATCATCTTGAAAACATATTTCATCATCCCCAAACATCTTTTCAATTGATGGGATAAGAAAAGTGTCCAAAATATCAACATAAACTTGTGCATTTATTGAAGATGTAATGACAGCCATCTCCCCAGTGCCTTTACCTGATATGCTGTGGAAATTTCAATGACTGTGGAAATTTGCATGTTCTCTTAAGGCAGTCATCTTTATAAATCTCATTGGAACAGCACCAAACAAAATTTCCAGCATCATCACCTTGCCCTATGCAGATTCGAGATTCATCACTGAATATGACTTTCATCCAGTCATCCACAGTCCACGATTGCTTTTCCTTAGCCCATTAATTGTAACCTTGTTTTTTTCCGTTTTGGTGTGGTGATGGCTTTCGTTTAGCTTTTCTGTATGTAAATCCCATTTCCTTTGGGCGGTTTCTTACAGTTCGGTCACAGACGTTAACTCCAGTTTCCTCCCATTCGTTCCTCATTTGTTTTGTTGTGCATTTTCGGTTTTTGAGACATACTGCTTCAAGTTTTCTGTCTTGACGCTCTGATGTCTTCCTTGGTCTACCAGTATGTTTGCCTTTAACAACCTTCCCATATTGTTTGTATTTGGTCCAGATTTTAGACACAGCTGACTGTGAACAACCAACATCTTTTGCAACATTGCGTGATGATTTACCCTCTTTTAAGAGTTTGATAATCCTCTCCTTTGTTTCAATTGACATCTCTCGTTCTGGAGCCATGATTCATGTCAGTCCACTTGGTGCAGCAGCTCTCCAAGGTGTGATCACTCCTTTGTAGATGCAGACTAACGAGCAGATCTAATTTGATGCAGGTGTTAGTTTTGGTGATGAAAATTTACAGGGTGATTCCATAATTTTTTCCTCAGAATTGAGTGATTCCATATTTTTTTCCCTCTGCTTGGTCTAAAAAATAACCGTTACTGACTGCACAATTTTTATTTATTTCTTATAGTGTTTCTTAAAGCCAGAAAGTTGCCATTTGCAATGATTTTAGTTTTGTGTCATGTCTGTGATCTGCTTTTTTTCTACTAAGTTAAACAATTGAAAGAACATCCTCCGAGGCCGGTGATTCCATAATTTTTGCCAGGGGTTGTACTTCGAGAGAATTATAATGAAATTAATAATTTTTTCAAGTTACTTTAATAATTTTCGCCAAATAATAAATATAGCTTTCACGAGTGAAAGGGAGAATAACTCAAAACATTTGAGTAAAACTTTGGACGAAAGGAGCAGATATTCTGAAAATTAACAATCGTTCCGTTCCGGCCTAAATTAGGCATAAAAAGTTTCAGCCCGAGTTGAATTAGCCCGAGCTGAATAAGCCCGAGTTGAATCAGCTCGAGTTTCATCAACCGGCCCGAGTTGAATCAGCCAGCCTGAGTTGAATCAGCCAGCCCGAGTTGAATCAGCCCGATTTGAATCTGGGCTCCAACATTTATGTGAGATAAACAATTATAGATATGATCCAAGGATACTTAGAATTGTTATTCTTTGTTAAGGCAATTCAAAATTTACAGCCACAAATATTCCGAAAAAAGTTTCAATTCGCTTTTCATTTTTTCGTAAAGTTTATGAACTTGTCCAACCAAATTTTTTATCATTATTAAGGCCCCAATCCAGAAAAAATCGATATTTTTTTTATATACTGCATTATAAAAAATTCATCTCCTGTATTAAAATACAGAGAATGATATCTGGTCAATAATAAATGATTTTATTATCATCACTGATAATCAGGTAAAGAAATAAGCGTCACGATGGCGGATGGAACGACCGTGCTGAGCTCCAATGTTGAAGTTAAACTCGGACAGAACCTGAGCCTCGTCTGCAACATGCCTGGTGAAATGTGTTGATTGAAGTGCTGGCTGAGATACAGACAATAGTTGCGTTATATAACTAGTGCAATTATATTTAGAGTCCAATATCTGATGAGTATTTGACAATGAATGTTTAGAATTACTCAACATTGTCGTTATGGAAGGAATACAATAGGATTAATTTGAGCATGGTCACAAACAATATTTGCATTGATTTATCACAACGGCAACTGATTATGATTATCAACAGATCATCATGACCTCAAGCAATTAAGCGAGGACGACTGTGACCGCGAATTGACGTGCAGAAATGGCGATAGTGAGCAATGGAGTATCACCCTTAACTGTCAAGGTAAATTATGCTTTTTAATGATACTTATATCATCAATGGTTTAAAAATTTGACATGGATTTGAAAGAATTTTAAGGTAAATTTCAATGTTGCATATTGAATAAATTTTGATCCTGCTACTGCCAGCAGTATTGGAAGTTGTTTCTATTCTAAAGAACTGATTGTGAAAAATGTCCATCAAATAAGTTTCAATGTCTGTTAATTCAAGCTTATTCATTTTCCTTCGCATCCTATAGTTCCGTTCATGTGTGTTTTCAAATTTGTATTGATTTTAATACCATTCAGATAAGTATTGTAGGGCCTAAATAGTACCTTTCTATTCGACGATACATTCTTGCGGCTCAGTCTGATATTTCTTCGAAAAATTTTGACTTAAATTTTGGTAATGAACATGTGTTGAGAGGCTTATTACTCGCATATATATCAGGATGGATTTTTACACACGTTTTCAGGAGTAAGTTTATGGAACATGCGAACTATGTGTGATTTTAGCCTTCAGTAATGAGAAATGCTGATTTTTAGGGAAACCTATTATATTATATTTTTTACGATTATATGATCTAAACTCCCGTGAATTACCTGTCTCTTCCCAATTAAGGCTCTCCGGGCGGACATACGTCTGCCACCCAGTCAGCTCGAAAAGAAGTCGACCCCTGCCATTGTACACTGAAGATGTTGATAGGAATCATCGTCATTCCCATATTAATTTCTCTCATCGTGATCACAGCCAAATATTCACGCAAAATATACAAACGTGAATGAAATATAGAAGACGAGTGTCACAGAGAGATTCATGAAAGAGAGAAAGGCCCTGGAATGAATCTGCTACAAGTAACCAGCAATTCGACTAAAAAGAGGAAAAGTTGGTGAATAATTCCCGTTCACCGGAGTGATTCACCAACTGCGGGAATGCAGTTGGGGAATAAGAAGTATGCACGGCCAATATGGTACCCAAATCGTCGGACTGCTATATTGCTTGTAATGCGCCACAAGCTATTTTCATTTATCTTATTTATTATTATTCATTTCGTTTTTTTCTGTTTTATTGAGTCAATAATACCTTTTTAATATAATATGTTGCAGCTAACAGTCCTCTTTAATATATATGTTGCATTATAACATATATAACATATATATATATATATGTATAACATATATATTATATGTATGTTGCAGCAGTCCTCTATACTCGTACACGTTTAAAGTCACAATGTTGAGGAAAAGTCGTATTTTTCACCTTGCGTGTTATTTGACTTGAAATTCATTATCTATTTTGAAGTTGTTCGTCAGCATTTTAGATTAGACTATACGGAACTCAGAATGCGGAAGGTGTGATTTGCTAGATTATTGTGCGGTGTGAAGCCCGAGCGGAGATATGTATAGTGTGATAGGTCCTGCCATGTATTATTAAATTATGATTTGTGAATTGATGTGAAGCAATGTATGTAATTTTACGTTATTTGATTTCTATATTCATTGCTTTAGTTTATCAGGTAGAAGTTTAATTATCCTTCATTTTACTCTTTTAGGAAAGCCTTAAACCCGAGACTTGACATTCAAGACTTAGTCTTCTTCTGCGATGAAGTATCAGTTTGACCACGTGGATTGTTTATACCATAGTGGATGGATTGTTCAATGAGGTGATTTTAATTGAAGAGAATCAGTGGCCAAATGACCCTATTCGATCATGTAGGCTGATTTAGTGTGTCAGTGAACACAACAACTACATGTTCTTCTTCTGGCTATAGTGGATGTTAGTATAGTATTGAAGGCATCAAATGACGACAGAAATGCAATGCAAAAATGGGTACCTGCTTAAAACTTTGCAAGAAATGTGATTTATTGAAATACGCTCCTCCAAAAAGTTGTTGAATAAAATCAATTCAAGTTTCATAAGCAATTACCGGGGGATAAATTGAGGGTGTGTGGTTTTTCGATAATTCTAAGTTCTAAACAAATCTTTGAATTTTTATAACAGAAATAAATGTAGTTTGATTAAATCCTTCACGGTTATCATTTGTTCCCAAATTAAGATGCATTGTACGCGCTTGTTTTCGACGCTAATTTAACATATTGTTTATTAGCATATATCGCAGTGTGATGATGCAATTTGTATATTTAATACCGAGGCAAATTAAATTATTGAACAAACAATCATACTATAATATTGTTTAGTAAAATGTTCATGAAACTGTTCCACGAAAATAAATGGGTGGCGTACTTCGGAAAAATACGAAATAAGATTTTTGAAAAATAATTTTACGCAGATAGAAAACCTCTCAACACTTGTACATGTTGGATGTATGAATCTAAGTAATTCATCATTATTTTTATACTGCAATAATCTCCATCGTAATACTTGAACAATGACTAATCGTTACTCAACCGGCCTGTTCAAGCAGACCAAAGTTGGAGTCTGGGTCAACTCATAACACGAATGCATTCTTCAAAAAAATAACTAATTCTGGCACTTAACTTCACTGGTCATTCGGGGACAATAAACTTTTCAGATATCTGAGTGCCTTGCTTTACGGGAGCGTAAACTGTATTAGGACTTATAAAATGAATTGAAGAAACTCGTGCAAAGAACGCGATGGAAACACTGGACGTCGCAACGATGGCTGAAGATATAATATAAACTGTTGAATAGTTAGTAGGAATATAACTATGCATACGCGGATATTTCACCTTCCATCTAAAATATAACTATGTATACGCGGATATGTCACCTTCCTTCAAATTCCAAAAAAATTTTGGCCTGAGGTTTTTAATATCTAAAAACTGTCGTAGCATATATTTACCGAAACAACCCACGCCGTTAATTATGTTTAATTGCATTGTAGGCTTGCCTCGTCATCGAGAATTCCTCGAGAATACATATACTGATGTGCGAGAATGCGTCTGTTTCTGGCAATATATAGACATCAGGGTCCATACTTTCAAAAAAAGTTAAGAGATCGTAAGTTCATCAGCCAATCATTGACGGCCTTTCAAGCAAAATCCACCAATCATAGACAAGAAAACAGAGCGTAAGTAAGTTTTGAAAGTATGGCCCCTGGTTAGCTCAGCGTTGCTCACCATAGATTCTCCTTGCATTTAAAATTCCTGCTCCCCCAATCGAGTACTGTCATCATTAACGTCGTCATCCTATTTATAACTGAGTTGTAGTTGATATGGTTCAAGCGTGGTTACGCTCCACTACACGCTGCCTTCTTGGGAATAATTATTGACCGAAACAACGATGAACTTTAATACGCAACACACGAATACAAATGCAATAAATTCTAGCGGAAAGACAGGTCTAATCCAGTAAGTAATGAGACACAAAGTCCTTCGATATTGCTAAAAGGAATTATCGCAAATAAAAGTGACATATCATGCATTAATATAGAAAAATGCTAATCAAGATGCATAAATTTCACATAGCTAAATGAAATAGTAAACCTTAGAGCAGATATTATTGTACAGCCATTAAGTCAAATCAAATCGAATATTGACAAATCAAGCCCCTTCTTGAAGCTCCTCTACTCACATAGAAATAATTTCAGAGACAAATTAAATCTATATAGTTTTTTGCTACACTAACACAGGAGAACATTTCTTCCATGATAGTATTATGAACAATCGATGTTTTGTTTTACTTATATTGAGTCACCATTACCTTGGCAATGATGAGCGAGCAAGCTGTCGTCTCAGGCAACTTATTCACATTACTATATACCCTCTATATATTGCAAACCTCAAAGCAAGAGACCCATTTCCCAAAATACTCCCAACATTGTAGAGGTTTGTAGTTTAAAGTAACGGACTTCAGAATATTCATAGATAAGCTAAATTTAATAAGTCTTGATATATAAATATCGGTATAATTCGGCAGAAGCTTTTCTTTTATGCAAGTTTGATTGAAGACCAGAGCATGCTTCTTATTAATAATCTTCTTATTCGTCTTTTCAATGACTCGAACTAAGTTTCTAGCTGGCGCCGGGAGATCAAACAGTAGGTTACCAAAAGACATTTTAATAGAATGCAACGTTTCGAAAATACAATTTTCATTATCAAGCTGGAGATGGTTTTACAACATTTGAAATTGAATTTGAAATGACTGAAGTACATATGAATGGTATAGTGGCTGTCTCTTATACACATCTAGATGTGTATAAGAGACAGCCACTATACCATTCATATGTACTTCAGTCATTTCAAATTCAATTTCAAATGTTGTAAAACCATCTCCAGCTTGATAATGAAAATTGTATTTTCGAAACGTTGCATTCTATTAAAATGTCTTTTGGTAACCTACTGTTTGATCTCCCGGCGCCAGCTAGAAACTTAGTTCGAGTCATTGAAAAGACGAATAAGAAGATTATTAATAAGAAGCATGCTCTGGTCTTCAATCAAACTTGCATATATAAATATATATATAATTGAATCTATTGAAAAAATACAGAATCTTTAATTATAGGGACGGAAGCTATATAAAAAGTCGAATCAGTTGAATTGAAAACTTGTATAAACAAAAATATCTTCATGGTTCATTTGTTCAGATATTAATCTGGAGAAAGTAAACACAGAAAAAACATTTCTTCCCATGATTAAAATGTATATGTTACAACTTTAAATCACTGTGTTTTAACGACATAAAGCCGGCACTAATTATCAGCTAAATTAAATTCAGAGGATAAACAAATCAAGCTCTTATTTTCATAACGAGGAACATAAATGTACAAAATACAACTCGTACGACTTAAGAAATGGGTTTAAAGATTTTAATCTTCGCTTTGCCAACTGCCTTGCAGGCAGTGCCTTACGATTTGTCTGTTATTTGTGTGACTGCAAGCCTGAAAAATCAATTATGGATGCTCTATCTTGTGTGTAAGTTTTTCATTCTTTATACCATTTGCCCGCAGGATGATTTGGGTACCATATAACCATCAAAGTCACACGCACATGGGTATTGCGAAGTCGGCATGAGTGTAACTGCAGACATATTCGGATAATCGTAATGGTGTCCAGCGAGTGACGTCCTCTTTTCCGGTGTTAGCAGGTCTTCATATTCGCGTGGTAAGCTCGGGGGTGGACGACTGGGGTACGGGAGGAGATGCCCATGTGCCTCCGTAACTGATGACTTTGACAATGGTTCTTGGTAGTTGAGAATATGATCACAAGCACTATCGTTCCGATTTTTATTTTTTACGGAACGTGTGTTGTTATGTTGCGAAACATTAAAGAGAAATCTGCACCCAAAGAATGTTAAGGTAATTATCAAACCAACTATCGTAGACGCTAGTAATGCAAGTCCAAATAGTGTGAGCCAAAGCATTACTTCACTACTGCTCACTTTCGAAGTGGTGTCCAATGGAGTTACTGCAGCATCTGCGAAATAACAAAAAGGATAGTTTCGCACTGTGGCATGAAATTTCAATCTCGTTTTAATATCTAATTAATTGCATCAGATTTGCTGTTATTTTTTCATGTAAAACAAGTTTGATAAAATGTATTTAATCGAAATATCCTGGTACCATCGAATTTAAATAATGTAAAATGTCTTTAGGCACAATAAATAATTCACCATCATCTGAAGATTTAGTAAGAACTTGGGTCTCTTCTTCAAGAACTTGAGTCTCTTCGCAACAAGTACTGATCAACGAAGAACTTTCATCGAGCTCCGCAGCCTGAGCGTCCAAGACGTCTTCGGTGATGATGTTCAAAGATTCGACGATTGGTTTGGATAAGACTGTGAAATATTCAAAAGTTACGTATCATAAAGTTCATATATTGTTGATAAATAAACGCATTTTGCTAAATAAACGCATTCATCATATGAGGTTTTTCGTTAGTCATATATTTCAATAGAAAAGCACCTTCATCGATAGCTCCAGCTAAAGCTCTTGGGACTTTAAAAGGCTTTTGACGACAAGCAGCAAACAGAGACGATTCAGCACGGGAGAACGTTTCTTCCAGCTCGGAAGCAACAGACTCATTCAGAACGTTTTCATTTTTCTTCAACTGGATTCTGCAAGTCAGCTCAACTTCGCAAAATTCATCAGTAATTTCCAGCGGTAAAGACGCCGTCCGGGTTTGTGGTCTCCTGATCAACTCAGTTTGATTATCCTACGAGCGAGGGAAGACATGATTATACTGAAAATCAGTACAGTTGTACTTGAGCATTGCTTGAAATATTCGGGAGAAAATATTTTTTAAAGGAAGCGAAGGGAATTTTTTGCGAAAATGGTTTCAGATAACTGAAGTAAGGATCTATTAGAGAATTAAAATTTATTGAATAAATCGGTAGGAATCAATCAACTATATGCTGTACGATAGAAAAAATTTGACCTGAATGCCTTACCATCCTGGACATTTATGCTTTGCAAAATACTTTATGCAGGCTTTCACTTTCCATAATCTACATTAGTGATCTAAGGGAATCCATCTAAATTGGAATTCCAGAAATTAAATGAAAAAGTATATCAATGCCAGTCATCTCCTCGGTGGATGTTTCGAACGTCTAATTAATAAGCGTATTGAAGACCGATCGAACGCATTGACTTTGATAATAGTGTTCAATTTAATTATTACCTCACTTATGCTTTTGAATAGCATACCTAGTACCTGACATGAAAGTCTCCGGCTAAGAAAAAGTACCAGCCTCTTCAGACGACAGTACCTGACACAGAAGTCCTCGGTTAAGAAATAGTACCTGTCTCTTCAGTCGGCAGTACCTCACACAGAAATCCTCGGCTAAGAAAAGGTATCAGTCTCTTCAGCCAACAGTACCTGGCACAGAAGTCCTCGTCTAGGAAAAAGTACCAGTCTCTTCAGCCGGCAGTACCTGGCACAGAAGTCCTCGTCTAGGAAAAAGTACCAGTCTCTTCAGCCGACAGTACCTAACACAAAAGTCTTCGGCTAAGAAAAAATACTAGTCTCTCCAGTCTGCAGTACCTGACACAGAAGTCCTCGACTAAGAAAAAGGACCAGTCTCTTCATACGACAGTACCTAACACAAAAGTCTTCGGCTAAGAAAAAGTACCAGTCTCTTCAGTCGGCAGTACCTGGCATAGAAGTCCTCGGCTAAGAAAAAGTACCAGTCTCTTCAGTCGACAGTACCTGACACAGAAATCCTCGACCAAGAAAAAGTACCAGTCTCTCCAGACGACAGCACCTGACACCGAAGTCCTCGGCTAAGAAATAGTACCAGCCTCATCAGACGGCAGTACCTGACACAAGAGCCTCTCGGTGCCGCGGTACCAGCAAAGCTGCAGGTGCTCCTCCAGGTCCTGGGCATCACACGTGGCAGTGTCTTGGACCTCCTCGATGAGCGGCGCCTTGAGCTCGTCTGCTCAGCGCGGAAAAAGTTGTATATCATCGATATACATTTAAAATACGGAAAATATTACGATTGTGGTGAACATCACAGGAACTTTTTTATTTAAAATATATAAAATTTTGACATCAATCAACATGATATTAACGAAAAAACAAACGAACGCTCAAGGCGATTCGGCTGGGAGTCACGAATTGACCCTACTCACTCTCGTACAAATATCAAGTCGATACACGAAATTCTATATTTTGTTGCAGTGCCACTAGGAAAGAGTGGAAGAGAACAAGAGGTGACGCAGAGTGTCCAGAAAGAGGAAGGAGAAATGGAAAAGACATTACAAGATGGGAAGTCGCATTGCGCATGATTTGGTCGGTTATAGGTGGTTGGGGTTGTTTGGAGTTGGGGAAGGGTTTGGAAACCCGTCAAGGCTTTGGATGGTTATGAAAGTGGGCGATGGGAGGGTGGTGGTTCTATATTTATATATATAAATGCGTTCTCGCTTTTTTATTTTTAATTTCATATATATTTTTTATTTGCTTATAGTCGCTCGAGACTCGGAAGAAGGTAGAGGGTTGGTTAGTTGGCATTTATGGTCTAGGTTTTCGGTCACGTCTTTACTGTAAGTCACTATCGGTGAATCACGTCAGTCTGTCAGTGTGCTTGTATCTTTGACGGTGTGTGTCGTTTTGGGACCGCCTACACCCAAACGTAATTAAAACAACTCCGTCCTGGTGCAGCATGGTCTGATATTATTATTTCTACAGGGGTGGAGGTAGAGTACGTAGTGCATGCAATTTGAAGCTTTTAAATAGCCGATGCTGCCTTGCCATGACGTCTCGAGGGAATGTGAGTTGGATGAAGAGTTGAAGATCATATGTTTTTATGGTGGACCAGGTTTTGCGTGCTTGATGGTGGAGGACTGTGTTTATTGTTGGAATGTCGCATTGTCTGTGCAGTGTTTTGGAGGATATGAAGTCGAACCAGTGTATATATGTAATAAGTCGGAGGGCTTTGTTTTCTACTGCCTGCAGTTTGGATATGGATGATTTTGATTGGGCATGTAGTGTATCGTGGGGTAAATGAGGGATGATCTGACAAAGGAGAGATATAGAGTGCGTTTAAGTTGGGTGGGAGGTGGTAAAATCAATGTATTTTGTGCAGATTGTTGAGGGCTATTGCTCTTCTTGTTGCTATTTGGGAGCTGATGCCGTGTGTAGTGAAGTGTAGACCTAGAACTGTTCCCTTATTCGTGTATGGATAGTGCGTGTAGTCTATGAAGATGTCGAAGGTGTTTTGCCTACCTATGCCAACGATTTTAATCTTATTTGTGTTTGTCCTAATGAGTCATTTATTTTCGAAAGTGTTGATCTCTTGTATGGCTTGCTGTGTTTATACTGCTGCGTGGTAGAGTGGGCAGCGTCCTGCGGTTATTTGTGCTATGTCATCTGCAAAAGCTGTGTAGTCTGTGCTGGATAGTGGAGGTGGGAAGTCGTGGGTGTAAAAGCTGTATAGTGTGTGGGAGAGACAAGCCCCTTGGGGGACACCTGTGTGGAGCTGTAGAGGGGAACCTATGTGATTTTCCTATTCTTATAGATGCTGTTCTGTCTGTTATAAGGTAGTCTGAGAGTGTTTTGGTGAAGAACGGGTTGAGATTGAGTTGGATGATCTTGTATTGAAGTCCGATGGGCCAAACCTTGTCAAAGGCTTTGGTCACATCGCGGAGCACTATGTTAGTGGTGTGTCTTTGTGCGAAGTATATGTCTAGTGTTTCGTGGAATGTGGTTTGTGCCCTGTGCGTCCCTCTATGTTTCCTACAACCGTGTTGTCAAGTGTTGTGTATGTTGTTAATGGAAAGGTGTTCTTATAATCTATTGTTAAGTATTTTGTCTAAAAGTTTCCCGTGAATGTCTAGTAGTGAGATGGGCCTGTAATTCTGGACTTCGTGTTGTGAAGTGTTGGGTTTGGGGAGGAAGATCATGATTGCGTGTTTTAGTGAATCCGGGAAACAACCGGCGGTAATGGCATGATTGGATATGTATAGAATATAGTGGATAATGTTTTTGGGTAGGTGTTTGAGTTGGAGGGTTGGATGCCTGTGGGACCTGGTGCTTTCTGTTTGAATGTCTTTAGTGCACGATGTAATTCTCTTGGTGATAGGGGGGAAGTCTGTAGGGTGGAGTCGGGAGAGTTCGCCATGATTATATGGGTGAATTAGGTGTATGTTGTTGCTGACGTGGTCTTGTACTGTGTGGATGTGTTCTATGTCAAAGTCTTCATTGTCCGTGTCATCCTGAGTGAATATGCCCTGCCGGTGTTTGCGGAGGACGGGTTCTTTTTGTTCGGGTTGTCATGTTGTATGTTGTTGTGTTTGAGGTATGGGACAGCTTGTTTGGTGTTGGAGCCCATCATGCGTTTTAGGGATGACCAGAATTTTTTGGGATCTGTGTTTGTGTTTCTAATTGGTTAATAAGGTCCTGCCATGTCTGCGTTTGGATGTGTCTGTATGCTGTGTGTAGTTGTTGACGTAGGGTGATGAGTTGTCTGTTGAGCGCTAGCGATGGACCGTGGGTGTGAATGTATTGGAGGATGACTTGTTATTGTGCTGGAATGGGTAATGTTTCGTGGGTGGGTTTGATGCCTTGAATGAAGCGGTGGATAATGGTGGCGATTGAGGTTTCGGTGGCGTTCTGTTTGTGATTTGTTCTGTTATCTAAGTGCGTGTTCATTTCTTCTACTCTAGGATTAGGTTGTGTGGGTTCTGTGTTGTCATAATGTTTGTTTGTATAGTGTCCAGTTTGCTCTATGAAAGGATCTATAAGGACGGATGGGTATTTTTATGGGACTTGCATATATGGTGGCTATAATGGGAATGTGGTCTGACGGGGCAATGGGTCCGGGCTGTAGATGTATGTTGTGAAATGCTTTATTGTTGTGTAGGACTCTGTCTGGTGATGTTGTTCTGTTGTGGGTGATGAGGGTTAGAAAGTAGGGTCCTATGTGGGTACATTTGCTTTGGGATATTAGTGAGTGTAATGGATTTTCTATGTGGTTGGAGGAACTGTTTAAATTATACATCAAACCTTCTAGCTCATTTAAATGAAGCTCACCGATAACATGCAAAACGACGGAGCTCGAGACACTTGGGTCGTCCGGAGATCCGACGGAACACGTGAACCTGCGGAGGTGGTCAGTTGGGCTGAGGTTATTGATGTGCAGCGATGACAACTTGTAGCCTCCCAACAACTCTTCCACTGAGACATCATCCAGCACCTGGCCGTTCTCGTACCACAACAGAGTTCTTCCTGTTGAGGCACTCAGTCATGGGTATCTGAATATTCTAGTACATCATGATTTCGGCAGGGAGGTATTTGTATATTCGCGCGGTTTTAGATATCTTCGCTGAGATAGAAAAATAAACGGCGATAATAAAATTTGGTAACTTATTATAAAAATATTTGCATTCTTTGAACCTATCTCTGAACAGCATGCATGATTAATTCTCCGTCATTAAATATAATTGATGAATGAATTATAAGCTTCTAATTATCTGTAGGTACAAAATAATTTGAAGCACTAGAGACAAATGATAGATTGTTTATATATTATTTGGTGCTAAAAATGGGCTCATTATATGAAAAAAAGATGGTATAGTGGACGGTTCTTGCCTATTGTAAAGCATTCGAGTGTGAGTGGGAAGTTTGCAGGGTAGGCTGCCAGGCCTTCGGAAGATTCTTTCACCTGCAGGCTGCTGAAGATACGCGGAGGGCCTTTGCTCAAAGTATACAAGAGGACAATTTTCAAAAAGAGAATTGATTAGTGTGAAAATAAATTCTGCATGAAGAAGGGTGAAGTAAAAATTTGGTATATTCTATTGAGAACTGTATTATCGGACAACATCTGATATTATAATAGTGAGTTCCTTATTTTCGGAGCCACACAAGAGGAAAAATATTTTCGTTTGCTCCCAAGATAATAATCAATCAACCTGTAATTCTGGGCTAGATTTACACTGCAAAAAATAAAGCTAGCTTCATTTCATTTGAAATCCAAATTATCGTCACTACGTGATCAAAAAAAGACCATTTACGCTCTAAGTATTAAATTCTAAAATATACACCCAACGCTATAATGCATACAGCCTTTGTAGCTCGAGGCGAAGTTGCTTGTCGTCTTAGGGACTAACTAGCGCTATTATTCTAAAGCAAAAATGGATCAGTATTACTCAAATTACTGTCACTACTACAAGAACGTTGCAGAAGCCAAAATGGTATTGAAATATTGCGTACCTCGTTCGTTGGGTATCGCTGTCGGCATTGCTGCACAGGGAACCATGATCATGGCCACCACTAGCCAATGTGCTGCAGGTCGGTTTGGTCGAAGCGTTCGTAGTCTTATGCTTCTGAGCGGCGTGAAACTTTGAATGTCTTGAAGGAAGAGAATGATTTCCGTTTGGATTGTCATATTCTTTGATACATCAATTCGTTGCGATTGCAATTATACGAGCAAATTGGCAATTATTACTTAGATTATTATTTTATATTAAATTATTATATGCGAGCAAATTGGCAGTTTCAATATCCTTCCGTTAGGGCCCTGTAGGGCACTAAATTGAGAATTTCCAAACCTATTGGCAATTTTAATACCTATATTTAGTGCCCTGTAGGAGTTAGTCAAGTGAATAAATTTTTAACAACAAAAAGGTATATTAACAAAGGTATGAGACATGTATTCGCCCGGCAAATCATTTTAGTTATCGAGAAAGAACAATAGAACAGAAAAAGAAACCGTCAATAATTGACAAAACCAAATTGAGCAAAAAAATTCCTTCGCCCTCTCTGCAAATTACCTAAGGTAAAATTTGAGACGGTGTACCAAAGAACAAGACAAATTGAACGGATCCTTCGGTGCAGTGAAAATGACAGAAAGAAAATACATAACTTTTCGAAACTTTCCACTTTCAATTCACTTTTCCAGTTAATTACTTACCTGATAAAATGATGGGAACCTTCATCGGCTCCATCATCATCGCTTCAAAGTTCAAACTCCTGAAGCCTTAACAGGAGAGGAGGAACAACAGGAAACTGTTAGGATACATCATTGAAAGCCTGTAAGCGTTTACATCCTAGATTGCAGATTCCGTTTCTTTGATATAAATAAAATATCAAACAATTCCCCCATAAAATCGCAATACTTGTTACATACAGGAGCTGAATGACTTATCTGTGAGAATCAGCTGGCATTCGTGAGGCGAAATCAGAGAGAACTCATATTCATAGTCGTTATCGACCACGTTTTGATGGAGAGATAAAAAATAAATGTTCTTATAATTCATATAAACTTTCATTTCCAAATCAGAATAGGCGACTCACAGTCCAAGTTAAAACAGAATATTTGTTCCATTAAGACACACTTGAAGGCAAAGGCCACACGCGAGTCGCTGCTTCCTTAATTGGCGCAGAATGAAACGAAAGGCAGGAGTTCGAGTTTTTTGCTTCTTTTAGCCTTTGTAGTTTTTACGGAAATCGTCCCATAGCTCGATGAACTTCACAATAACTATTACCCAATAATAAAAAACCGGAAACTCCCCTGACCAAACTCCCGATGACGTGAACTGAAATAAACCAATGGATTTGAGGCTTTTGAATATATAATATAGAAGAGAAGGGAAATTTGTTCATATACAGGTATAGCATTGATTGTTATAAATATTATTATATAAAAACAATTTTTCCTTTATTGATTGGAATGAATTTCAGAATTTGAGAAAAAGATGCGGTTGAAGATGTTAAGGAGCTTTTTTTGTCTTAAGCATGAGAATATACTAATGTTTTATCGATACACATAGTTCAACAATATCAATCACAAATTATTAACCATGCCTAATAATTACCATGTAGCACTTTCGATCTTCCCAGAGCAGCCCACCAGGCAATGCCAGCCAAGATGATCGAGTGTTGCTGCGGCTGAGGCTAAGCCATAGACAGCAAGTCGCCGGACACAACCGAGATCACTGAATTGAAAGCTTTAAATTAAAAGACGCACTGAACTTTTGGTTACCTATTTTAGTTTCGAAATTGAAAATATTTCAAATGTCTTTACTGCAACATACATTTGACGGTTATTCAGACATCCAACGGTAATGAATAACTTTCAGTGTTATCGATTGGATAATGATATCTTTGTAATTTCGAAACAGAATTCAGGCAAATGGACAGTTTGTGTATGAATTTCTTCTTCTCTTTGTGATCAAAACTAATTGACTAATGAAAATCGAGTTCAATCTTCCCCATCAATACCATATACCTAACATAAGTGATGCAATCGATGTCAATTTATACATTGTCGATGTCACCAACTCAGGGCCGTATGGTATAGGTTAGTGAAACATTTTCCACCAATGATCACTAAATTATTGCATTAAATCTTACCTGCTGAGATGACCGAGGCCGCTAGTGTCACAACCGAAACTTCCCAATAAATTGCTAGTAAGACAGAGGCAACGAGCGCCACAACCATCACTGTTCTAAAACCCAATTGAGTCTTAGCGTTTAGAAAATTATTATGGATATGTTCAAAAATCTGAAAGAGAAGGAATTCAAGAAATTTTGGTGGAATAAAAAAGCGGCGATTCTTTTGGTGAAATTTGAAATAATAATTTGTGAAATAATATCTGGTAAGGATTCGGGATAATTAGAATATTATTGAATGCAACATTATTTTTAATTCAGACATCAAATTGCCCTACTGCGACTACGCTTAGAATGACCCGCAGTAGAGAGGTGAAGTTGCGCAGAGGTGAGTGAGACTTAGCTGCAGTCGATCCCTATATATATAACCTCGCTTCTGATAACGAGGAAGAGCTTAGGAAAAGTTTTGTAATCCTTGATATAGGAGCTTCAGGGAAAAGATACCTACTGTAGATGTTACCAATGAGCGTAAGTGTACTGTCATAATTCGTTCGTACGTCAAGGCTAAATATAGCTTGTGGTAAAACGATAAAAATTCTATCATCTAATTCTATCATCTATCATCTAATTTCTAATATCATCGACATGACTCATCAGCGATCACGTGATCGATGTGAGTCAGCCCTGATTAGAGCTTTAAGAAAATGATCCTGTTGGTTCGTCAGTGGATTAGGAAGGATTTGAATATAATCGAACTTCATACATGGCAGAATTATTCATTGCGGTTATTATCAATGATTCATTCATATTATATTATCGATTTTCTATTGAATTACTAATTTCAGCTTGGAATATTTATGGATCCTATGTCACAGAAATATTTTCATACATCTCATGTATCAGTAAATTTATCAGGGATGGGATAATTCTTGCCTCAAGGACAAGAATCAAGCGGAGCACGAATGCACATATAATTTTTTGTTTGGAAACTGAGAAGCTTAAACCCTTGGGCAAATATTGGGCAGAAAGCGGACAGATATTGGCAGAGATTGTGTTGATATTCGGCAGATATTGGGCAGATATTAGGCAGATAATGTGTAGAAAAAGTGTAGATATTGGGAAGATATTGGCAGATATTGAGCAGATATTAACCAGATATTACGAAAATATTGGTCTGATATTGGGCAGATATATACTGGGCAAATATTGAGCAGAGATTGGGCATATATCGGGCATATATTGCGCAGATATTGGGAAGATATTGGCAGAAATTGGGAAGATATTGGCAGAAATTGGGCAGAAATTGGCAGATATGGTGAAGATATTAGGAAAATATTGGTCTGAAGCTGGCAGATGTTGGACATATATTGGCAGATATTGAACAGATATTAGGCAGATATTGGGCAGATATCGGGATAACATTGGGCAGATATTGGGAAGGTATTAGGCCAATTTGGGCAGATATTGAAGAAATATTGGGCGGATATAGCTTCGTAGATTTGGGCAGATATTGGATAGATATTGGGAAGATATTGGGCAGATATTGGGTAGATTTTGGGCATATATTGGGCAGATATTGAGCAGATATGTGGAAAATATTGGTCTGATGCTAAGCAGATATTGGGCATATATTGGACATATATCGGGCATATATTAGGCAGATAATGGGCAGATATATACCTTGCAGATTCGTAGATTTGGGCAGATATTTCTTCGTAGATTTGGGCAGATATATAGCTTTGTAGATTTGGGCAGATATAGCTTCGTAGATTTGGGCAGATTTATCTTTGTAGATTAGGGCAGATTTATCTGTGTAGGTTTGGGCAGATATAGCTTCATAGATTTGGGCAGATATAGCTTCATAGATTTGGGCAGATATAGCTTCATAGATTTGGGCAGATATGGCTTCGTAGATTTGTGCAGACATAGATTCGTAGATTCCCTAAAAAAATCGAGGTATGTTAGAGACTGCTACAGACTTCCCACCCAGTCAAACAGGTCTTGATCGACCGACGAAGATTAATTTAGTTCGATCAGGAATATTGATGCAAATTCCTGCTCGATCACCTAAGGCGAAACCCAATATGGAGTGAGCAAGTAGGAGGGCAATGTCGAGGGGCGTACCACCGATTAAAAAAGAGCTTCTATGCCGATTCAGTGCAGATCTTCGAAGTTTCTGCACCCGATAATTTTTTCGAGTCGAATAATTTGCATCGAACGAGCTCAAATCTACAATAGCTGAAGCCGAATCTGCATTAATCGATGTCAAATCATCATTGATCTACGTCGAATCTACAATAGTCGATGTCTAACCCATATTAATTGTCAAATGCCCGGCAGTTGTGCTTGACCGATTGTCGACTACGCGACAACAAATTTAAAATTATATTTTCTTTCTCTCTTCGAGATCACCGACACGTTACTATTTACTATGACAAGTCAGATTAAAATCTTCGATGTCGAACATTCACATCGTATCTACACATGCGATATCAATTATTACAAACTAACAAATTCAATTACTAATGATGTAGAGAAGTTACAAGTTTTTCGCCGCTAAGTGCTTTTACTGGATAAACGTCGACTGAAGCTCCGAGATTCGAAAGCGGGAATTTCGCGTCCGAGTTCACTCCTCAGCCAGCTTGCCCACCAAGACACCTTACCATAATGATCTCAATCAACTACATACTGTAACTACAAAACAGATGGCTTGCAATCGTCAGGTAAGTCGAGGAATAGCCACATTTGTGGTAGAACTTTTTAGAGATTATTCATTTAAATTAATTTTTGAGGAATGAACGCAGTTTCTTTTCAATCGAAAAAGTAGATTACTCGTATTGTATTGGGTAAAAATGTTCGTGATCAATATCGTTTGTTAAAGGAGACAGGCAGGCACTGCTTTTCTTCCAAGTTTTCATGATTTTCGGGCAAGCGAAATGCCGTTACTTTCATATTTCCTCAATTTATTCACAAGTTAGTTCGCTAGTTTATATAAATTTTATAATATCTGATCAATTTACATAGCAATTTATTTCTCATTATTTTCATTGCCTCGTTGAAAAATTGAGGCAAATTTGTCATGATTAATGGAACACACTAAAGCAGCTGGATGAAAACGAATATGAACTATGAACGATGTTTACGATGGGATAGTTTTGAATAAAAATAATATTAAAATTTTATTAAATCTCCTACTCCGTCGACAGCAGGGGATTCAAGTCATTTACTAAGATGAAAGAAAATTAAGGAGGGCGTCTACCCTCCAGAAAAACTTCCACATATACTAACAGATCTTTCCGAAATTTCACACATATATGTAAAACCGAAATACGTATGATTTTTTCAGAAAAATTAATAGAAAACGTGAAATTCATAGAAAAAGGACAAAAAAGGGGGTAATTTTAAAATTTATTTCCTCCTACAGTTTTCAAGCTACAGCATTGAAAGATATACCATTCAATTCGTAAGGCCATACCAATCGAGTAACGAAGCTCGATTTTCGATTTTTGCCTAAGTTTTTTTACACGCATTTACCCGTTTTCTTCTCTTTTTCTTCAGATTTTCCCTCCTCCCCCCCATTTTGAATCCAAACTATGTACAAATCTAAAAAGGGCTTCGTTACTCGATAGGCATCGTCTTTACGAATCGAATGGTATATGTCTCATCCTGTATAGCTTCGAATCTCTAGGAAGAGATAGGTTTGCCGTGACAATAAGTGTGAATGTTCAGGAGAGCGCGACAAAGTCCCGCGCGCATCGCAATAGGCACTCAATGTAGCAAGGATACAAAACTAAACGTTACTGGAGCTTGATTCCAGTCAAGGATGGTGGGAGAGACTGCATGCTCACCTCCTCATACGGCTTACCAGCCAGGCGGGTAACTAAGGTGCACCTCAAGCAGACACTCTATTTAAAGTGCACGCAGCGAATTTACTCCTATTCTATTTGTTAAAAAACTCCTCCACCCCCCTCCCTTTCATGATCTGTTGTGAACGCATACTTCAACGTACAGAGATGGTAATGTTACCGTTGGATAGGGCAGAATGTCAGCTTTAGGATGAGACTAAAAAACGGAAAAGCCAAATCCGAAAACTTTAGGGTAGATGCCTCCTTAGACGTTTTCTGTGAACACACGTTAGGCAAAATATTTTCAGGCAAACTAATCGATATTTTCTGAACATTATTAAGGTATAGATGTGTTTAAATGTTTCTCTTTGCGGAAGTGTTCAAACTGGGAAATCAAATAAAAGCATTTACGTATTTCAAAGTAGTAAAATAATTACGTAGAATAATAATCGTAAATGGCATCAGAAATGGACACGAAATAGCGCATTCTGTCACTTGAACTAGATTAAGAATGGAGACTCCTCCCCTGCCTCCGACTTTTACCTGCCTCTCCCCACTCCCCATGCCATGTGGCAGCGCCCTAACAGCGGCGCAGTATTCTGTTCCTCCAAGGCTGTTGCAGGTGATATGATTTTATTTTCTCTATTTTAGCCATGGCGCAGCGCTGTTTTACTTACAACTTGCCGGTTACTATTTCACGGCTCCGTCTGGCTAGAGCGCTACAGGCTCGGCCAAGCCTGCGCCGGTACAGTTTCACAATTTTAAGTGGGTAATCATAAATTAAAGTGTTTGTAAATTTCCGATTCATTATTCGATTAGATTGAATAGCCAACCGACAAGTTTGCGCTTAATTTTTCGGTTTGCTCTGAAAAGTTGCCTACACTCGTATACTTCGCTCTGCAACGATAAACCCACAGTCGATAGTTCGCCATGCATTTGCATTGATTGCTTAGGGAAATTCAACTTCCAAATCTTCGAGTGGTCGGATCTTCCGCGTTCTGCAGTAACCCACACCAATTGACGCCGTTGCCCACATTGGCGCGTGCCTGGGTATAGTTGGAGTAAGGTTGTTCTGGGCTGGCCTAGCCATATGATTGCAATCAGCGGCTAGTCAGAGTCGCCTTGGCGACTTTATAGTCTCCTGAGTGTATGGCAAGAGGGGCTTGGCCGAACCCACCCAGCCTATAAAGTGCCCAGAGGCTGCTTTTAAGCCCACAGCGGAATGCAGTTGGCAGAAGCCTCCCTGTGGTGCATAGGCGAGCTTGTCTGCAGCTGCATAACTAAACATATGTCAGAATCCAGTCGGTGCCCGTTTGCGTGCGTGTGTACTTACGAGTTAATTTTGTGTTATTCGTCAATATTCGTTCTCAATTGCTTAAATTTCCCATTTAAGCAATCACATGAACTTTATATTTGCATTTCTTTATTTTTAATACTCTAATGTAAGAGAATTAAGTAAACGTTCAATTTGAATTTAATGGTGTGTCACTGGTACTATGATGGCGGCATGTGGCATCTTGTATCGTTGCCAGGTATGTATATCGTGTTAGGCAGGAAAGTTTTTGTATATCGCTTTCAGGTCTCAGAAGGATTACTAGAATTTGAAACAAGAACCAACACCAGGGGCCACAGCTATAAACTAAAAAACTGCGTTGCAACTAATCGACGCGACAACAGTTCTTCTTCTTCAAGTCACTGACGTGTTGAACAGCATCCCGGATTAAATCGTTGACGCTCCGATTTTGAATTAACGCGTTCAAGATCAGACTAGAATCTAGATGAAGCTATGGAGACATATATGTTCAGACTTGAAATGCCTAGCACCATATCGAACTCGGTGGAAGTCTAGTAGCTATTTCAATCTATCGTTAGTTTTGAAAAGATCCGGTTAAAGGACCTGTTTTTAGATCTCCTGCGGACAAGTCGTGAAAAGTACAAGAATCGGCCGCAGGCCAAATCACGTCTATATTCTTCAGCGCCGACATCACTATGATATGATACATGATATATAAGAAAATATCTCCTGGAATTTTCTCGCATTCCACAGTTTGGGAACCACAGTTTTAAAAATCGTTTTTTGGAAAGCTAACGTAAAATCGCGATTATATACAGTTTTCCCAAAATAATATAAATATGCGCAAATCTTTCACAGCCGCGAACTAGTGTTATAGATACGTATGTCTCATCAATACCAGGGAAGTATTCAATTTTAAATGTTTATTTAATTTATTAATAATTGATTATTATTAAATTATAATAAATAACTAAATTTTAATCAATAATTATTATTATTTTAAGTTTTTAATAAATACTATAGTATTCAATTAATTATTATTATTATATTAATTATTATTTAATTCCTTATCCAAGAAACTGAATAATTATCGTCTGCATAACCAAGAAAGAAAAAACATTATTTATTGTCCATAGCAGTTATCAGTTAGTTTAAAAAATTATGAGGAGCTCACGCGTTGCCGAAGCGTGCTGCGACGACGCTCAAGCTATACATCGTCTAGCCTCGCGTTCGAGACTCGGGAGCAGCGCGTCGTGCTTTCACCGGAGTGCAGGTGAGCTAAGTGTAATTTTATCTCATATTAACTCTTCACTGCTCACCGTTGCCGATTACACTGCTATACTGGGTATTTAGATAATTGTGTGTTCACTATGGCTGTAAATGCCTACCAATAAGGATGCACAGAGTGGAGAGCCATTTTCAGTTAATTCAATACAATCGAAAATTAATAGCATCATCTTTTAATTTTTCCTCCATTTTCCAATGCTTTGGTAAATTTCGATGTGGCAGCGTTCCTCATAGCAGAGAATACACAACACTGATATTGTTACCATTAGTTGATTATCGTTAACATTTTGCATTTTTCTTCGGGTGTGAAAGAAAAATATTTTTTCCACGAACACTATTAACCCACGATTCTGAATTTTAGTGGTAGGCTCTTTGTATTCAGCGAGTTGCAGAAACAGGCATTGATAGTAAATCACGTATAAATTCAATTGCCCCTCCATTCCTCTCACTTTAGAGAAAGGGGGGTGATTTTTTATCACGTTGTCAGACTCAGCCAGAGCTGCCCCGGACACGGGCACGATCCTCATGCGAGCCACTCAGAAATTACCAGAGTCGGGTCCTGACTCTTAGCTGTCTGAGCAGGAATCGGAATATTTACCAAAAAGCGGACATGGAGAAGCTGATTTACGTTTTCCCCGAGTCTTAAGGTACGTACACAGAGAAAGCAGGTTGCCAGCGTGCTGGTTACCTGCTGAGGCTGGCGCCTGAAATAAGCGCGAGAGGTTCACAGAGGAAGCAGGTTGCCAGCGTGCTGGTTACCTGCTGAGGCTGGCGCCTGAAACAAGCGCGAGAGGGTGTTCACAGAGGAAGCAGGAAACCAGCTGAGACCTAATTAGTGCTTTGGGCGAGGAAGTGTATTATTAGTGCATTTATTATTGTACTTTATTAGTGTACTTAATTGGTGTACTTTATAAGTGTATTTTATTAGTATATTTTATTAGTGTGTTTTACTAGTGTATTTTGTTGGTGTATTTTATTAGTGTACTTTATTAGCGTATTTTATTGGTGTATTTTTATTAGTGTATTTTATTAGTGTATTTTCATCAGTGTATTTTATTAGTATATCCATGTTTTCACAATAGGCTCATCTGAGTTACGAAATAATTCATAAGAAACAAAGAAAATGGAGAGTTTAAAGGTACAACTAATAATATGATGGGAGCATTTCATCGTGTTGATGGGAGCATCGAGAGGAATGGGGCGTTGCTGATGACTTATTTAATGGAATAAAAAAAATTGGGCACGGAGATATCGAATTCATTCAGTCAAATTGCGTTGTCAGGGGAACCATATTAGTATAATTTGCATGAGATCGACTTGTAATAAACAGATATACATCATAATTATTGTCTTGAAGAAGAATCCAACGAAAATGAGTTTACGTACAGGGCCTAATTTATTTTAGGTATCGTATCTCGTAGTCGTATATGATACCTATACTCCATTTAGATAAAAGAGTTCCAGTTTATGAAAAAAAACATTTAATTATAAATAACACAGGACCTAAATATGAAAGATATGTAATTTATAATTCTTACAAAAATGGGACTTATCTGCGAGTTGCGCGCCTTTACAAAATGCGGCCAAACGTCAAAATTTTACCAAAAAGATAATAGCGTTGAGAATTTGTTACCAAATTATTGCCCTATTTCTAGAGCATTCGGATAAAAAAGTATACTACTCAATTTATTGAGTAGGTAATTAAAGCTGAAATTTTAAAGCAGGCGGATGTGACATATCATTAATGTTTAATAAGTTAATGAACTAGAATTGCAATAGAGCTTGCAGGATTCATCTTTCTTAATCTTGTGGAACATCGAACGAAGTTATTTTATGAACGTTTGAGGGTTATCGAGTCTCGATTTGTTTGTTTCTGAGGGTCGCAGCTGGTTTCCTGCTTCCTCTGTGAACAACCTCTCGCGCTTGTTTCAGGCGCCAGCCTCAGCAGGTAACCAGCACGCTGGTAACCTGCTTTCACTGTGTACGTACCCTATGGTTTCAGGCGCCAGCCTGAGCAGGTAACCAGCACGCTGGTAACCTGCTTTCACTGTGTACGTACCCTATGGTTTCAGGCGCCAGCCTGAGCAGGTAACCAGCACGCTGGTAACCTGCTTTCACTGTGTGCGTACCCTAAATCAGGTATTTGTTAGAGGGTTCACGCAGGGTAACTCTTTCGCGATCTGCCGTGAACGCATAAATCAACGTACAGAGATGCTTTTGGTACCGTTAGACGCGGCAGGATGTAAGCTGTAAGATGAGCATAAAAAGCGGAAAAGCCAAAATATCCGATTTTTAGGGTATACGCCCCTCTTAATATGCGGGTGGGGGGTAATACAAGAATTACGATACAGGTAGAGGCTACGACGTCGACCGTAAGGTCGAAAAACTATAATGACGCGAGTTATATCGCGGAGCGGTTATCAACTATACTGCCGGGGGCATTACTAAGGTTCCCAGACTTTTTATAGACATCGTATCACTGTTCACCGGGTTTTTGTCCTCGTGACACATATGCTGATCAATCTGACGACTCAGCGTCTAAGGCAAGCTCTCAGACACCAAGCCGCTACAATGACCAAAATTTTTGGAAATCTCTAAATATTTATTATTCTGCTATTGGGATTAACTCATATACATTTAATGATAATAAAACATTTTCAAAACATATCAATGCAACTTTATTACAATTAACCTAACTGAACTAGTACGGGCTAGATACAGTAAATAAAAGTTACAGTTATTTTTATGTTTTACCTTCCCTACATGGATGTCTACTTTAATCTACCAATCTCAAAAATTATTCACATATACATATAAAAAATCAGTCTTTAATTCGCATATATATGTAGATTATTTTTGAGATTGGCAGATTAAAGTAGACATCCATGTTGGGAAGGTGAAACATAAAAATTACTGTGTAAAAATAACAGTAAGCAAACTGAAACATGAAAAAATACCTGTAAGTGGTAACTGGTAACAACTTAACAAGTAACAACTAACATGTTGACACTAGTAACAGGCTGAGGTTGAGAACATTACACCGAAATCTTCGTACAGTTTTAGTCTGTAATTTATATTATGTATGTATCATGCTGGTTTTTAAATAATATTTAATACTATTTAGTAAAATATTAAGGCTTTATCTATAAATGTAGTGGTAGCGCTGTAGCGGCAAAGCCTCGTATCGCTACTTAAATATGTAGCGGGCGCTACCGCTACATTGCCTTAAATGTAGCGCCGCTACCACTACCGCTACATGTAGCGCGCTACTGCCCACCTCTGCCCGCAAGGAAGCTTAGACACGAGGCAAGTTTAAGGGTGCCGCCGTGCCGGTATGTAGTCGTTACCGGCACGGCGACACCTTAAACTTGCCTCGTGTCTAAGCTTACTTGCGGGATAGACACCAAGCGGCAGACATTTGGCATTTGTCAGATCTACTTGCCGCCAGTACTGTCCCCGTGTACAAGCACCTTTAGACTCGTCAACAGTCGATTGACGGCGCGTGCTCAAGTTAAGTATCGGCGCCCGGCAGCCTTACCAACTGGTCGGCGGACGGCTTGCTAATGAACACAAACGTTGAAACAGGGTTACAAAGCGTATTTGTAAGTAACAAAGTTGCACGGTTCCGTTATTGTGATCTCTGTTCGAAGTAAAATCGAGTTATTGTTTTGCATTGTATCAAAATTATTGTGTCTTGTATTGAAATTGAGTCTTGTAGATACACTTGGCGGTTGCTTGTGAATATTGTAAGAAACTTTAGGTTCAAGGACTGATTATTGCGTGAAAATTCTTGGTTACAGGTGTATATGTGATAGAATATTTGGTTCCTATTGTAGGTGGGAGAATGTTTTTTCTGTCTTGTGAATTTGAAGAAAGTTTTTGGACTTGCTGAATGGAGAATGTTAGGTAGTGATGAATGTCAGATTTCTGGTACTGGTAAATATGAGACTAATGAGAGAATGTTTAATACTGGTTAATGTGAGAGGATATTTTGCGCGTTTGTATTTCGAGAATTTTATGTACACGGGATTGGGGAGAATTGCATTACCGCGGATAATTTTACTATATTTTAGGTACTTCATACCAGTAAACAGGATTTAGCTACTATATTAAATCCGCGCTATGTCGGTGAGGTTAGAATTGAGCCTTGTAGATACAATAGGCTACTGTTTGCAAATATTTTAAGAGAATTTTGAGGAATGATTCAATTGATTAGTGCGAGAGAATGCTTAACAGTATATTTTAATATTTGGTGAAAAATGTTTTGTACCGATGTTTCCGCAATAGGCAGGAGTGTTTGGTACAGGTGAATGGGTAGAATGTTTGTACATGGATAATGTGGGATAATATTGTGCGGTGTTGAATATTGGAGGATGTTGTTCGTTAAGTGCTATTGCATATTGAAGAATGTTTGGTTTTGGACAATATGTGTGAAGGCTGAATGCTGGTGAATATTGAAGATTGTTTTGCCCGGGCAATGTTAGAGAATGTTGCATTCTGGTAAATATTTGAGAATGTTGCGGGTAATGTGCAAAGTTGGGGTTGAAAGTTGTATTAACTGGTATTATGCCCTGTTCAGTCTCGTGTGTACTTGCCTCTTGCTTCATTGTGCCGCGGTAATACATGTCTAGTTTGCTCATATATATAGCGTACAGCGATTCAAATGCCCAACCCTTCTCCCCAGTATAAGGGGGGAAGAGAGTGAGCAATTTTAACGCACTTTCCCTTTACCCTACTTTCCTGATTCGGCCGTGTCTGTCCCGGAGCTATCAGGTACCAAATAAGCGCCCTGCACTCGACCCACAATTGTCAAGGAATAGACAGGATCCTAATCAGGCGCTTATTTCCCTCATTAAACTAGAACCTAAAGCGGACATAAAGCCACCAATTTACGCGCCAGGCAAGCTTGGGGCGTCCTTGTGCCGCGGCTGACATGAATTAAAATTTTGATAGGGTATGCTTGTGGTGATGCTGATCGTGACAACAACTACAGTAATTTCTTCGGCGATTCAGGTCGGAAAGGGAGTGTTATCTCTTACCTTGTTTTCGTCTCTCAGGCCATTCATATTTCAGTACCTAGAGCTGACCAGACAAATTCTGCTAAATCGTCCGATAAAATCAAAGCTCTAATTGACCTCAAATTCAATGTGCAATCATCTCATGCCCAATTGGTTCATCCAACGACCCAAGGCTGTCATGCGGCGTCGTCTTGCATGTTATCGGTTATTTTGATAAACATACATATTTTTGCACTTTTTATATTATCAGGCAAGGCGTGTAACTAAGTAAATAATGTGAACGTTTTCAACTCTGCATGCAGTAATGTTCACGTATGAACCATTATTTTCTAATATATCACAATTAAAATTCTCCATTAGAAATGTAGAATTTTAGTCACTGAACTAAAAATGTAATGTGTGTCCATAACAACATAATTTTTTACAATTTATAATGCAAAGTGCTTATTAATTACGTGAGACAATAAATGCTCCAGCATGCGAGATAGCTAACTTCTGATGGCACTCAAGCTCTTCTGAAAATGCTTCGTTGACTGATGAATTAATCTACGAAATTAATACGCTTCATATTTATTTGAACTTGCCACTTAATATATAAATAATTGTCATTTATATATCTAGATGCCACGGATAATTTTGTCAACTTGAGCTTTTTTGTGACTGGGGATTTACCCCATTTTAAGCATCATTAAGCAGCATTTTTAGGCATTTAAACATTTTAAAATGCATAGTAATAGAGAGATTATAGTAAGGCAAGAATTGCATCACCGCCTCGCTGATTTCACTCAATGGAAATTCAGCTATTGTTGTTCGGGGCAAAACATTGTATGGATAGTAAAATGAAAGTGGAAGTATATATGCAGTGAAATGGACGGTTGTGAAAGTGCTGGATCTGTTCTGGCTAGAATTCCAAGGGCCACTTGATAATAGACAGGCAGGAACAATTAGAAATAAAGTCTTCCGATAACTCCATTTAAATCTTCTTTATCTCAGGTTTGTTAAACTGCGGGACAGAAAACGCCGCAAATAAATAGAAAGTCAAATAAATAAAAATTAAAAGTGTTTCAATTAATCAAGGTTTCAGGTTAACGACAATTAAATCGTAATGTTGCCAGATGTATCACAATAAGTCGCTTATGACTGCAGGTTATTGAACTTACGTGAATGGCAGCCCTAGTCTGAATTGTAAACTTAAGGTGGAATTTGGTCGCTTTACCCTAGCCCTGAGAGATAGGGACGCCTGTCGGAGACCACCACTGCTGTGCTTCGAATGGACTATCATGATCCCTTCCCTGAAGAACGTAGCCTACAACACATCTTGACTGTAACGTTATCAGCCGCACGTCACCAGACAGATCACATCCATTGAATTAGATCAATCAGCCCACAGGAAAATAAGCCAGGCGCCGTATGGCCCAGCGTCGTCTGCCAACACGCGAAAAAATTTTACACCACCCGGACGGAGCGCGCCTGAGCCGTCCGTATCTGTCCCGTGTGTCGAATCAGCCCACGGTCGAACGGCCACGCATCGTACGACGATAAATTTTGGAACAGAACTATGCTATCTGGAACCTAACCCCAGATGCTGTGAGCTAAAAGTTACGTAATTTAGCGAAGCTGTAGAAGTCGCTCATCGAAGGACGATAGATTTTGGAACAGAACTATGCTTTCTGAAACCTAACCCCAATGCTGCGAGCTAAAAGTGACGGTCTGGTGGTGCACGGCAGGATGCATGCAGTTCCACTGGCGACCTGGGCTGGTTGGTCGCAGTCCGTTGTCCGCAAGTTACAGTTCGAGCTAAAGTCAGGGTATGAAGTGATGGTTCGATGCAACGTTCAGTGGTGCATGACCATTACTCTCTGGGCTATTCGCTTCAGAATGTGGTGGCGTAAAGCTCCTAATATATAAAGCAAGATGATGTCACGGGCTGGTTACTGACGGTTGGCTTAATCCGCGGCTGATTGGTGGTCATCCGGAAATATGCTAGGCGTTCCTTTCAAGGCTGATTGGTGCACAAATTTGGTGGTGCACGGCTGCGTACCCGAGAGATAGACAAATTACGTTACACCGGTGATAAATATACAAACAGAGCATGACTCACTAAGATACAATATCAACGGAAGAGATAAGATTCACAAATAACAATAAATAAAAGATATAGATAAACATGTATAACACTTATACTGATCGGACTATGGAGTAACGCAGCTGTAGCGCTACTCCCAGCATAAGCTGTCAACACAATGTGCGGGCGGGCGGCCGCCGTGAATTTGGATCCTGTGACGTCCGCGCTATTAGCGTACGAATAAAAAATTGCACGTCATGCGCGTACTGGACGTGACAGGATCTCAATTCGTGTTGGTCAGTACAATATATTATGCCCATTTTTTCTGTGATTGAAAATTTTATGAAACTATTGGCGGTTTAGCATCTATCAAAACTCAAAATGTTAATTTAACTTTTTGTTTTCATGCATGTTTATAATAAATGAGGGACTTTCGAATCTTAATTTATTCTCAAATCTTAAACAACGAGGCCAAGAAATCTGTCGCTGTTTTTCCGTAAAAATAATTAATTTAACTACAGGAAAATAGCCTGAATTCAATATATAACCTTCACAAAGTTCCTTTTAAATTTCAAACCACTTCAAAGATTAATTTTACTTTGTTAAATTGAAGGCAGATGTTCTCGTCGGATTGCAATATAGACCTTACCTTATGACCTTATGATGAGTTCGGGACTTCCTAGTGCCCGATCTCGCTTATGCGCCGCCTTCGTCGTCCTTCGTCTCCGAGTCGTCGCTGGCAGGTCACCCCGCTCTCGGGTCCCGGATGTAACGTTGGACGTTTTCCGTATATTTGCCCTCCTTTGGGCCAGCTGATGCAAGATGCTGTTGCTTGTCACTTGCTGATGGTAGTTTCCCATTACTGGACAATCCGGGATCTTTCTCAACCAATTGTCCAGTCGTCTCTTGAATGTTGCAAGGGTGAACTCTCCTCCTCTAAGCGCTTTTGGCAGGGCATTAAAGAGCCTCGGTCCTATACAACGGACAGTGATCCCTCACGAAGTGTCTGTACTCTGGCCGCGACTCGGTTATTAAATGAGGGAATCCTGCACAATCTCCCCCTCCTTTCGTTGTAACGTGTCACTATTCTGGAGGTCTCACTCTCAAAGTAGGGAGCCAGTCCGGTTATCATCTTCCAAGTGTACATTATCGTAGGTATGATATACCTTTCTCTTCTCCTCTCCAGTGAGTACAGTTCCAGGCGTTTCAGCCTTCCCCAGTAGTTCAGGTTCAGCTTCCTCATGCCGCTGATCCTGTACGTGAAGGTACGCTGCACTGCCTCTAATTTCCGCACCGCACCCGCCTTGAGTGGCGACCAAAGTTGGCAGCAATACTCAAGATTAGGGAGCACGAGGGCTCTGAAGAGTGTAATCATTGGTGCTGTTCTCTCGTTCAAAATGTCCGCCATATCCACCCCATCCGTTGCCGGCTGCGCGTGACTATTTCCTCGATATGGGCATCGAACGTGGCTTCAGTACTCATCAACACTTCGAGATCTCGAACTAGTTGCTTCTCCTCAATTTCTGTGCCATCTGATGCTAAGTAGCGATGTGGCATTCCGATCTCTGTGCGGACTCTGTATCTCATTACTTCGAACTTGGTGCCGTTGAACTGCATATTGTTCACTAGGGCCCGATCGTAGATTGACGATAGGTCATCCTGTAAACTCTCGCAGTCTGGGTCATCTGTGATCTTCATCAGCACTCTTGTATCGTCCGCAAATGACGATGTAGATGCGTGGGTGTGTCCAGCTAAATTGCAAGTTTGTACATGGTGTCCGGTATACCGGGTATAACCGACAATTGCATGTTTATTGTGAATAAAATGTAAGTTTTTGTTCTAGATTAAATACTGATTGTTACCTTTTCCTGATTCGTTTATCATGCTAATGAAGTAACCACTATTAAAGTAACATTAATTTCCTTTGTCTGATTCACATTTGACTCTCTATGTCTTTCAAAATTATTTTGGATTTTGAGTTACAAGGATATTAGAAAAATTATCTATTTTGTTCGCCTTGACGCTTATTAGCCTACTTAAATTGCATTAATAATAAAATTCACTTTGAATTGCGCTTTGTAATTTAGCTCATTGAATGAATTCCACAAAATGCAATCTTTCTTTGCGCTTAACAATAAAAAAATATATTAATTTTTTTTGCTTACAGAAGATTAGGAATATTGCCACTGAGACCGAGGCAAAATGTATAGAATATTGGAAATAACAGCTGCAATTCATTTGAAGTGTGCAAGATTTATGTAATAAAAATCATAGATCATGTGCTGTAAATAGCGTATGATACCGGTACTAAAGAAGTCCGCTTGGAAATTTCGCGGAATTTATTGTTACGGTGAACAATTTTTAAATTTTTTATCTATCCGAATTAAATATTGGCTTGTGTATTCACATAAAAATATTACTTACTCGTATCTGAATATAAATTTTTGTTCTTCTCAAGAAAATTGGATTAATGAAGGTTCAAATGGTTCATTTTTATGATCAGAAAAAATGTTCAAGCGATCAACAGACTCAAGTTCTCATTATATTACGAATTGACTTCTATATGAAATTGTTGAGCGGAAAAATTTGTATAAACCTTCTCATGAGGTATGTAGCATTTGAAATACATTGAATATAGCTGTAAAGTTGCATTAAAATGCTGATGGTTAGAACGTTGAAGTTTTATATTTAAACAAACATTAAAAGGGGTTATTGGTGAATCTAGATTTCTGCTACAGTAGACCTAATGCAGGTAAAAAATTTATTATACTAATTCACATTTTCTGATATCATTTTAAACAATAATGGGCACTTCATTATCTCAAGGGAAATATTCTTAAAGCATAGGGACAAATGTCTGCGGAACTCTTCCTTGTAATTCATGTTCAGGTATTCCGTCTTGTTTTGCGTTTCAACGTGGCTTCGGACGGGCCGATTTTTGGCGTGGGTTGTGGCCAGCCGTTGAGGAGTACCGGGGCGTGGTAAGTCTCAACTGCGGCTCGGGCGGCGTTTGTATGTAGTGTGTTGCAGGCAGTTTTGATTGATTGCAGGTTGGTAGATTCATTATAAAATTATCTCAGTTTTCTGGTATCCCCCTTACTTGAATATTATTTTCAGCGTTAAATTTGTCTATCCTTAATATAAATCCTTTTCTTCAACAGTATCCAGTTATCCCGATTCAGCGATTGGTCTGCTTATCCTTACTAATTTTGACGTCACCCCTTCGTCGCCCTTTTTTCCAACGTATCACCTGCTACGGCCCTTCGATCCTTGAAGCATTAAATTTGAAGCAAACATTGAAGTATTTATTTTCATTAAATTCAACTTGAGGATCCGGCAGACGAGAGGGATCTGTTCGAACCTTCGAGGAGCACTTTGAATAACGTTCATCTAAACTCTAAAGAAAACTCTGAACACTTTTTACCAGGAATTGTAAGGCCAGTAGATCGGAGTGCTGTTGTACAGTTAGCATTCGGTATTCTGAGTAAAGGTGTGGTTCAGAGGTGATGAGGCATCCTGTGATTGTGCGTAGAGTGGCGTTTTGTACTGTTTGGAGCCGATTGAGATTCGACTTGGAAGTGACTGGTATCCAGGCCGGGCAGGCCGCAGGCATAATCGATTATTGAGCGGCCAATTACTTTGCAGGTTTGGAGGAGCGTTTCTTTATCTTGTCCGTATGTGGTTCCAGAGAGGGCTTTGAGGATATTGTTGCTTTTCGAAGCTTCGATGACGATGATTTTTTGGTGGGCGGTGAAGGTCAACATCGTGTCGAAAGAGGCCGAGGATTTTTGGGTTGTGGTTGAGCGGCAGCACCTTATAGTTGATTTCCACTTGTAGGTGGTGATTGTACTGAGCGGTGTGAGGAGTGATGAGCGTGACTGTTGACTTGGTAGCTGAAATTTCGAGATTGCGTTGGGTAAAGAGGATTGGCAGTTCTGGCAGGTAGTTATTGAGTTGTTCGGTAAGTCGTATATGGTGTCGGGTCCGGTTGTGTAGATGATGAATTCGTCTGCGTAAGAGATGATTTTAATGTTCAGCAGAGGTGGTGGGGCTTCGGAAACGTATAGTGGTTGGAGAGCGACGGGGATAGAACGGATCCTTGTGGTACCCCAGTGTGGATGGTTCCTTGTATCAATATTTCGTTGCGAAATTCGGTGTAGTCTGAGCGCCAATGTAGATAGTTCTTGATCCAGCGTGCGATTGAACGGGGTCGGGTGGAATCGATAAGGTCGTTGACGAGTGTTCGATGGTTGACGGTGTCGAAGGCTTTGCTGAGTGCTGAGATCCAGAGCAGTAATGATAGTGCGGTGGGCAGGTTTCTTCCTGTTGAGTCCATTGTTGATGTCGTTTGTCAGGAGAACGAGCGCCAAGGTGGTAGAGTGACCGGGTCTAATCCGTGTTGGTTTCCAGCAATTGTAGGGTGTTCGTTTATGATTGGCAGGAGACATTTTTCGATAACTTTGACGGCTGTGCAGAGGAGAGAGATCGGTCGGTACGAAGAGGCATGACCATCTAGTTTAACGGGTTTGAGTAGAGGTATCACTTTAGCGGTTTTGTAGAATTTGGGTATTCGGCAGGTTCTGAGTAACTCGTTGAATAAATTGGTCAGGTAGGTGATTCCATGAAGTCCGAGGTGCTTTAGGTACAGGATTGTAAGCTGATCGGGTAAAGTGGCTTTGGAAGGACGAGAGTGTTTGATGGCGTTGTGAACGAGGTCTGTGGTCAATGTGGGTCAGTCTGTCTAGTCGAGTCGTTTGGCTGAACATTTCGTTGTCCGGTCAAGTTTGTTGATGGTGTGTCGCGTGAGGGTGGTGAAGGGTATGTTGAATTTGTTGGCCAGTTTCTTTTTGTTTTTGAGAAGCTTACCGTTGTAGGTGAACGCAACGTGGGGTTAGAGCTTAGGTTTTCCGTTCAGGGCTTTTATGGCTGTCCAGAGGCGTTTGACGTTAGGGTAGCGTTTGAGAGTGTCTAGGTATTCTTTCCAGCGGGTCGTTTTGAGGTTGTTGGTGAGGCGGTTGATTTGGGTCGTCGTGTTGGCAGCGTTTGGGGAAGAAAGGTTTGTTGAGCGGAACCTGTCTCGTTGTTGCAAGAGATCTTCGTTAATTCTTTTGGAAAGCCGGGTTTGGAGATGATGGGATGGCCAGATGGAATGTTGTATTGAATTTAATACTGTTGTCGAGAGTTTTTCAGCAGCGGAGACGTCAGGCGGGAGGTCGGCTGTGCGGAAGACTTGTTCGGTTTCGAGGGTGAATTTGTTCTAGTCAGTATGGCGAAGTTCGTGAGGGTGGTTTTGGGGGGTTTGGTATTGTCGTAGTCACCTTACAAAGTGACGCATATTGGCAGGTGGTCGGAGGCAAGAGCTGTGGCGGTGGTCCAGTCCATGATTGAGATCAGGATGTCTGACGCGATTAAGATGTCTGGAGATGTGGACTGTCCGTTACTGCATGGGTCACTGGGTCGAGGTGTCCATGTTAAGCGTGCCGCTGTTGGAGTTGCCAAGTTCGTTGGCCCGGTCCTCGCCGCTGGCGTCTTGAATGTTTGAGTGCCAGAGTGGTTTGTGAGCGTTCAGGTTGCCTAGGATTATTGTGTTAGATAGTGCAAGTAGATTGGTTATCGATGCTTTGAAGTTGGCAGGAACTTTGTGAGGGTATGTAGATATTGATGATGTTCAGATTGGAGTAAAGAGCTTTAATCAAATTGCCTTCGTATAGTGGAGGCGGACTGATGAGCATCCTCAGTCCGCCACCTCGTTTGGCTGTTCGGTCTTTTCGGTAGATGGCGTAATTGTGGAATTTGGGTTAGGCTCGGGCGGTGAGTTTGGTTTCTTGTATAGCAGCAATGTGAATGGAGTGAGCGCTTAGGAGGTATTCTAGTTCGTCTTTTTTGTTCCGAAGATCATTGCAGTTGAATTGAAGGATTTTCAGCCGTTGACGGTGTTGTGGCGCTGGTAGTGAATGGGAAAGTGGCAATCAGGCGTGGTGAGATTTGAGGCGCTTGCGGTCGAGGCGGTTCGGGGTTAGGTTCGATGCCGGTCATTTGAAGAAGAAGCCGGAGCAGCTTGGCCGGCATTGACTGCTCCGGTGGCGAAAATTCATCGGCGCGTAAACGAGGGAGAGGTTGACGCAGCAGTTTACTAGTGGCACCAGGCCCACCAGTCGGTTAATTCCACCACGAGAAGGCTGCAGCTAACAGAGCCCCATTCTTTCTGGTGGCGGCCGCCGGCTCAGCCATGCGCTCCGCCGCAGCCTGCCCCGCCTGCCTCTTCGTGTTCTTATAGTTTATTATCGTACTCGATGCTAATCTAATTCTTTTACAAGCAAAATATAGACTGTTTTAGCTTCCTATTCATACTCCTAGAATTCATTATCATGCTTTAAGTTAATATATATCTTTCACCATTACAGTAGAGATCGTCTCACTCAGCTGCCTATTCGTGCTCCTTGAGTTTTCAATCGTAGTTTTTTAAGTTAATATATAGATTAATAGCAAAATAGAGGCAATCCTAGCTTCTTATTTGTGCTCCTATACATTTATATCATACTTGAAGTTAATTTATATCTTTTTCAGTAAAATTGAGACCACCTCAGTTACTTGTTCGTGCTCCTATAGAGCTCACTATTGGAGTCGAAATTCATCTATGAGTTTTCCCATTCGAATATAGACATTTCCAGCTGCCTATTTATGCTCCTATTGTTTACTAGCGCACTTGGAAGTCCTGTATGTCTTTTCTTAGTGAAGAGCAGTCCATCGTAGCTTGGATTTATGAAAAAAAATTAACTTCTCATGAAAGCATTAGTTTCTTTCTTATCAATCTGCTCCATGATAAATTTCAAGAAAATAACTTGAGTGTTTGTTAAAAGGCAAATCCAGAATCTTCATGCACTATTAGCTGATAGTTTATAAATTTGAAGTTCAATGCATATCGGATCATGAGTATAACTTTGACTGGTAAGCTTCTTGATTCGCCTGTATAAGTGCACATTTTTAACTAATGATTCGGTTAACACTTAGGATACTAGCACCTTTATCAGCCAAAGATGAGTAAAAACATTTTTCCTTTTATCTGGAAACATTCAAAATTTTAATGTTTTTAAATTAACCTTATAATATATGACATACTATTATGTCTTGCAAACAAATATAACATAGATTAATAGCGTAACATGGTGCAGCGAGCCCACTGCGGGTCACGGGCCCATAGCGGGTTTCTCGCTAAGTATGGCAGATATTGGTCCGTGTTCTCTACCGCGCCGGTCGACAGTTTCACTGGAATGAAGTGTACGGATTTACGCTTTGCTAAGTGTTTGCATTATTAAGATATTAGTGGATAACTGTTTCAGCCCAGATAAAGTTTTTTTTTTTTTCTCCTAAATAAAACTGTTTTCGATTACTGTAGATGAAGCTTTTGAAATTATTGTGAATTATATTTTGAAAGTAATATTTATAGGGATAATTTTGAGATCAAGTTTAGACTATTAGCTTTTAAAATAAAATGTTGACACGATATAAATTTAAAGGATACCTATTGGGGGCAACGGGCCCACGCGTGTCACGGGGCAAAGCGCCCATGGTGAAGTCTTGTGTTATACATCATTAGATTTGTCTCAATGACGTTTTCAAAACTATGACTAGCTTTTTGAATTACAAATTACACTTCATATTGCATGATTTTTTGATTTGCCGCCTCAAGGCAGCTGGTTTAGTTTATAGTTATGCGTATTCATGACCCCTTATCGAGTGATTGACTCTTGCTTTGCCAATAGTTGATTTCAGTCAACACCAATGAGCCAAAAGTTGATGAGTTTTTATGGTGTTGGCCGAAATCACGATTAGGTTTAAATTCTCTGCACATTATATCTGGATTATGGACGAAACTGGAACGAAGTTTTTTCTGATCAACTAAATATATTTTTTCTAGTCAAGGGAACATTTTTTCATGTCAAGGACGAATTTTTTATCGCAAGGATATATTTTTCAAGTCAAGGATATATATTTTTATGTCAATGAAATATTTTTCTTCACTTCAGTGATAGATTTTTTAAGCCAAGAGTATATTCTTTCAAGTTAAGGATATGATTTTTTGAGTTGTTAATAAATGAATGAATGCCATATTTTTTATTACATTTTTCTTATTTTAACTGTAAAATGTTGTTTTATAATTTTTAAATGAAAAATATGCAATTGTGGTAAAGGGACCAAGGGTGGGCGCCTTGCCCCAAGCCCATGGGCACATTGCCCCAGGGGTGGGGCAATAGGCCCATTTTTACACTTTTTACAAAATAGTGTTTCATTAAAAATTGAATACCTCTATAGGCGTCTAATTCACATCATGCATTCCTCATTAGTTGCACCTTTAAACAAATCAAACAACCACATCGTATCAATTAAAACTTCATCAAAAATTTAGTTTAAAAAAGTGGGGGGCGCGCTGCCCCAAGTTGCCCTATTAAACACGGATGAATGTTTTTTCAGAACATATGAAATGAAGAGATCACTTTGCTACTCATATTGTAAACTTGATGAAGTTGGAAATATCAGAGGATACTATTTATTTTGTTCTTTGGAAAATTATTTCTCATATTATGAACAAATTAGGAAGGAAATTCGTGCTTCAGCCTCATTTGACTGCATGGAATTTCATTTATTTTTCGTCAAAAAATGTGGAAATAATTCCTATTATTAGCCATTTGAATTTAATCCGCGGATTCTTTCGACTAGTAGGGAATTATCAATCTGGCGGTCTATTACTCATATATTAAGATCCAATGCAGATAGTTTGAATCTGAGTCCCCGTAGCTATAAATGAATTTCGCATTCCTAACTATAATTTAATAAGCAATTTATTTATACCTTGGACTACTATTCAGCAATAACGACAGAAAAATACGATCGAATCTAATGAAGAAACTGATACCGTATATTTAGTATAGTATATTCGGCATTGGAGAATAGGCCTGGATAGGCCCGTCGACGATTTGAATAGTTTGAATGCCATATCATGATGTGAGACAATTTCATCTCGTGTGCAATTACTCGTACAATGGAATTCAATATCCGAATTCAGTTGTGAAAACTCAACTTCACGTTGTTCTCAGAATCAAAAGAGTACGAACAAAACGAGCTTTCAGTGAATATCTTTATGACTTCAGAGTGAGTGAAGTAAATGCACCAAGTAGAATTAAATTTGTTAACCTACCGACTTGAAAAATATCGATTCGAAATGCCTGAATATTTAATGTGTTAGGTGCAATACTGTAATTATTTGCATTATTCGACTGCTGAACACCATACAACGATGGTCTAAAGTTATGCATCCTGAATTTCGGAGTTTAATTGTCGCTACTGACCAAAAACGTTACTGAGATTTTACAATTTATTAAGTGCATTAACATAAAAAAGTGTAATTAATGATTACTAATTGAATTAAGATTATTACAATAAATAATCGGTACCACCGTACAAATCATGCTGGGGAAATTGATCAGTTTATGTCTAGTCTATTCGCGTGACATCTGAATCAAACGCTATTCGAGTCTGAATCAAACGCTACGGCTGCAGAAATTATTTGAGTTTGTATGCTAATTTTTATGCAATCTCGTCTTGTTTTTGATATTCCCTCCTTTGTTAATTACGATGAACTGCAATAAATTAAGACTGTTGAACTGCTCATTGCCAGATCATAGCAATTAATCGCATATGATTAGCCATATATTATCATGATATACAAAAATTTAACAAGGTTTGCGAAATGACGAGCATCTTCTTATGTGACGCTAAATTCACACATGATGGCTAAATTCATACGTGGGCAAGTTGGGCCCCGAAAAAAAGGTTCATCATTATATTAATGCATGGTAGATATTTCCCATAAATAATTTAAAGTTTAATTTTTAGTCACACGAATTGCAAATAACTTAGATATTTTAAATAATCAAATGTTACGAAAATTAGCCGTAAGATTATAATCAACCAGGATAATCGTAATATCATGACTGACAGATGAGCCTTCCCAAAATGAAAATTAAGAGTGGAGCACCTGTGTTTTTATGATGGCTAATTGTCCGCAAATGTGGTGATATGAATTATTAATCATGCAATGGAGACAGAGATGGCATGGCCACTTATTGGATGTTGTTGGCTGCTCGGCTGAATTGGTTGCCTGCTTAGATAGCTGAAGTGGTTGACTATTTGGTGAGGTGGTTGGCTGCTTGGTTGGGTTTGTTGGCTGCTTGGCTGAATCTGTTATTTGCTCGGGTCCGGCGACGTCAGGAAGCCCGCGTCGCGAAGAAAGACCACAACCCGAGGCGCTCGGACCACACAGCTGAGTGACTGTATAGTTGTGTGTGCTGTGTTGGGTAGTGCTTGGCAGCTGGGCGCTCTGGACGGTGAGGTCTGCGGGCTGCCTATAATGCGATTCTGAATGCTGTGTTTTGTAAGGTCTACATGTTATGTGGTTGTGGAGCGTGGGTTAGATGACAGGTGCCAAGCCTGGACTGGCATAGTCCAGCACTGAGCGTATGTATCATTTGTATACTAGTGAAAAGGTCTATTTTTTGTCTGAATGTTGTTCCCATGAGGGCTTTTGAAGTGTTTAGCCTAGAGCTGCCCTTTTTGGTTTGGTGTTGCGAAAGTACGGCCCAAAAGCCATTGAAATGAGACTACTAAAATCTTAATTTGTGTATAGTGTATGTGTGTGTGTGTTTTGATGCTCAACTCACGCTGGCTGATTCAACTCGGCCTGGTTGATTCAGCTCGGTCTGATAAAACTCGAGCTGATTCAACTCGAGCTGATTCAACTCGGGCTGATTCAACTCGGGCTGATTCAACTCAGGCTGATTCAACTCCGGCTGATTCAACTCAGGCTGATTCAACTCGGGCTGATTTAACTCCGGCTGATTCAACTCCGGCTGATTCAACTCCGGCTGATTCAACTCGGGCTGATTTAACTCCGGCTGATTCAACTCCGGCTGATTCAACTCCGGCTGATTCAATTCGGGCTGATTCAACTCGGGCTGATTCAACTCGGGCTGATTCAACTCCGGCTGATTCAACTCGGGCTGATTCAACTCCGGCTGATTCAACTACGGCTGATTCAACTCCGGCTGATTCAACTCCGGCTGATTCAACTCGGGCTGATTCAACTCCGGCTGATTCAACTACGGCTGATTCAACTCCGGCTGATTCAACTCGGGCTGATTCAACTCCGGCTGATTCAACTCCGGCTGATTCAACTCCGGCTGATTCAACTCCGGCTGATTCAACTCGGGCAGAAAAATTTTTCGGCTTAATTTACGTAAGAATAGAACGAAGTTAAATTTTCTGAATTTCTGCTCCTATCATTCAATGTTCTACTCAAATGATTTGAGTTATTCCTTTTGTGAATCGTGAAATTTGAAATGGGTATTTTGCTAGAATTATAAAAGTAACAATAAAATAATGAATTCCATTTTAATTTTCTCGAAGTATTCGTATTTTATTCTTAACAATGCTCGTATCAAATTGATGCGAAAATAGTTGATCCACTTTTGATGCTCAATATACTCCTTTCATTAGGATTTACTATCATCTATTAATTGAAGAACGATGACAACATTTTTACTACTGACTTTTTCCTTTGTTTCACCTTCATTCCCGCTAACCTAGACACTTTATGGTGGTGCTCTTGGCAAGCTGAACTTCATCTTCATCACCATAAATGCATGTAAATTTGCGGTCGCAGTCATCGCTGTATGTCAGTCGCAGCTGATGCTGCTGCATGAAGGCACTTTTTTCAATGCTCGTCTGATGCCTCAGCACTTGCCCTTCTTCATACCACAGTAAGTCAAGCGAGAGTCCATAACCTGTGAGTCATTGAAATTCATCTTCAATTGAGCTAAATTGGTACGAATTTGGGTTTACAGCTTCACAAATTTTTATTGGCTCCCTGACAAAACTACATAGAATCAATTCTCAATGTTGTTAATTACCAATAAGCTAAGGTAGTTCATGTCTGGGGACATTAATTGGACTACTGAGAAAATTTTCCCTAAATTTCTCTTTGTAACATTGACTATATTTTGGCAGAACCTTCTATCGTGCAGGTGAGGTTCATGCCTTGTCCAGGCTGTATTTCTAAGCTTGGTCCAACGCTGCTGCCATCTTCCTTCGTGATACTCATTTCTGCGTCTGGGTTTCAAAGACAAGAATATCTTCATGAGTAATGCTGACCTTGCAAAAAGATTAAAATCGTTTGTATCATAAATGTATTATAATGAGGCGTGATAATTGTCGCACAATATGCTTTTCATACTAAATTTTGCATTGGTATTGTATCGTGGGAAGCTGAAGCTACTGCAAGTGCTTTGTTAGGATTAGATGTGAATATGTACATATATGAAGATTGTGAATATATTTGTAAAATACTTAGATTTTGCATTTATGGATATGTCTATTTTGCTTACTTTATTATTTTTTAGAAATTTACCAAATTAATTTTGTACGGTTTGTTTGTGAAAATCTCAAACTTCAAGACTCAAGTTGACGCCTTATAGCAGAGATCAAGATTGAAGATACAACAAAAGATATCGACATTCATGAGTGTCTTTTTTCATAAGTGTCTGCGACCGCAAATTCGTCATTAAATTCTTTAACTCGTGATTTACTCAGTTTACTCATCTCCAATATAGAGGTACAATAAAGTATTTTAAATGTGAATTATCAATAACCCTCTGATACTGAACGATACTGAACGATAATGATACTAAAAGATAATTGGAGAGTCCTTAATTACAGCCCCAACAGCGTGAAATCATCCATCATATATCACAAATAGAATGAAACTTGTTGTTAGTTCTCGTTCAATTGACGTTTTCAGACACACTATGTGAATGATGCGATTGTATAGTGTATCTAATGAAAGAGTAAAATTACGCCCCAATGATAAGCACATGAAACTGAATACTTACTCATAATTGCTGATGGTGCGCTAGGTGATGGTGACCAGAACAAGAAAAAAGCAATAAGAAACAACTTCATCATTTTGTTGTTGCTGTTTGAGGCAAACTTAATCGACGAAAGAAACTGTAAACGAATTTTATAAGTTATTCGAAATATACTTCTTACTGGAGTGCATATGTACACGTACTTATGTCTGCAAAATGAAATTTATGCAATGATGAAATATATTGGTGATGGAATTTTTAATGATGAATCGATCTAGTGTTGAAATGTTTAATGATGAATTGCCATAGTGTTGAAATGTTCAACAATGAATTACTGTAGTGATTAAATGTTTAATGATGAATTGCTACAATGATGAAGTGTTTCAAAGACGAAATGTGTCAATGAAAAACTGTGTCAAAGATGAAATGTGTCAGNATGAAATTTGTAAAAGATGAAATGTGTCAGAGATGAAATTTGTAAAAGATGAAATGTGTCAGAGATACAATGCGTAGAAGATGAAATGTGCCACAGATAAAACGAGTCAAAAATGAGATGCGTCAAGGGTGGAGCGTATCAAAGGTGAAATGTAGCTTATGACGAGGTATCTGGCCGCCGTTTGAGACATTTATCTTATTTTAGCATATAATTTTTTGTCTAAATAAAGAATTGAAGGTATCGTGAGATAGTGATTGACGTCTGAACCTATTAATTAAGCTGAATCAAAACCTGCAATATTTACTACACAGCCGGGTAAAATAGATAAAAAGTATTTATGAATTTACATCTGGAATATTTTTTCTCTTCGCCCAGTTGAATTTTGCGCAAAGGCAATAAATTCACAAAAATACACTTGACAACCATGACTATGCCTCAGCACTGACAACGTCACACTATCGCCGCGTTTGTTGAAGTAACTTCTGCTAACTTCAGACTAACTAACTTCTTATCATCTGATAAGACTTCATGTTGCAGCGTAGTTATGGAAGTTCGTACAAAGCTGCTATTGGTGCGCACATGGATTTGAAGAACGTTCAGGCATCACTGCCTGCGCACAATTGAAATGAAATTCTTTAGTTAATCCAACTGTCTTGGATCAATTTTATCCTACATTTCATACTGTGAGTCTAATTCAGGTAATTAATGACATTGCCGTGTTAACTACGGTAACTTACGGCGGATTTAAAAGCTATGTCGTGGTTCAATGTCAGTTGGATGCTCACTCAACGCACGCACTCTAACCTACAATGAATTTCATTCAGTTCTAAACAAGTTCATCTTGAGATCGAGAGCGTATATGTGAACGCGTCTTATGAGCCAGATCGACAGAAGATGTTCTCAAAGTCTTCCATAATTGAGGACGTCGTTCCATTCGACGTCCTCATTCCATTCCATTCCATTCGTTCCATTCCATTCACTACAACATACGAAACATTAGACAACAAACTGTCATCCAACTGATGAAGAATGGTCAGCGCGCGTGTGGCTTTCTGTCCAAAAAAACTTGACAAAACAAGCTCGATTGATGTCCTGAAATGAATCCAACTGTCACTGTTCCACTACGGCTGAAACATTCAAGGTCTACTATTCCTTAATTATTCGCTCCTTTTATTATAAACATTGGAATTTCCTAATATTATAGTGTAATTTTCCAGTAATAAAAAGCTTCTATTAACTCCACGTTGAAGAGTTGGAAGGCTGTCCGCAGATCATCTTCTAAGAAACATATGATACTTCATGTGTTTGTAAATCATTTAAGACAAAATACCTGATAATGAGTGACTAAAATAACTACTGAATAATGCTGATTCACGAATTGAGAACGCCTTGTCAGTTAGCATGCTGATAACGTATTTCAATCATTTATACTCCGCTTTATTTAAAAATTAATTAAAAACAACGCGTCCCTGACAGCCGAATTAAAAAACAAGTCACTACCAGCAGAAATAACGCGTCCCTGACAGCGGAAAGAACGCGTCCCTGACAGCAGCAAGAACGCGGCCTTGACAGCCGAAAGAATGCGTCCCTGGTAGCCGAAATAGCGTGTCCCTGACAACCGAAAGAACGGGTAACTGACAGCAGAAAGAACGCGTCCCTACCAGCCGAAATAGAGCGTCCCTGACAGCTGAAAGAACGCTACCCTGACAGCCGAGAGAACGCGTCCCTAACAGCCAAGAGAACGCGTCCCTGACAGCCGATAGAACGCGTCCATGACAGCCGAGAGAACGCGTCCCCGACAGCCGAGAGAACGCGTCCCTGACAGCCGGGAGAAGGCGTCCCTGACAGCCGAAAGAACGCGTCCCTGACAGCTGAGAGAACGCGTCCCTGAGAGCCGAAAGAACGCGTCCCTGGCAGCCGAAAGAAATCGTTCCTGAAAGCCGATTCAAGTTTTCAATTGAGATGGTCGTGTTGCCAGTTTTGTCACAGGGCAGCACGACTTCGCAGAATTTTTGTTTGATCTCTTATTGATGATGTTCAAATTTGTATTGTTTCATTCAAAAACAAATGCTTTAACTTACTACTGCAAGCATTTGTCACATTCGTCGTCTGTAAATATTCAAATGAATGAAATTTTATCTGAATTAATAATTTCGTCTATGAAGCAATTTGTTGCTGCAATCGCTTATCAATGATTTTAGTCATTTTACTTATAATTTCCGAGAATTATGCGTCATAATTCTTGGCAATGATTAGCTAGCTCTCAAACGTCAATGATAAGCTAGTTGGCTTAATATTAACTATTTAATTCTCAAGGGCAGCCACTTAAGAAACAGATTCTCATGTTCACGTTGATATCAGCATCTGAATTTTCACCTTTGAAATAAAATGTAGCAATAAATATTATCTACTCACACTTCTTATCAGTTCAGTTGTTCTAATAGAGATTACAAACCCCAGCTTTCTTTTACTAGTCGAGGTGGATCCCTTGAACGGGTAAGGCAGCAGTGCATACTCCGGCACATACATTCATTATTTATGCCCCGTTTAGTTTGGTGCTACTTACAACAACTGTTGCTTCCTCGTTGGTTCCAGGTAAGTCTTCATTCGATGCATCTTTTAATGATATTGTGAATTTATTTTCATGCGATAAAATTAAAATTCTTAAAAATTAAAAGTTCCGTGGATGTCAACTCTTATTTAAAGATCAAAAGCAAGTGTGTTCTAGCCTATTTTTCTCGAATTGCAACTCGCTTTCTGAGTTAAAGGCTAAAAATTATTTTTGCTGATTTACAACATGACAATGATGCAATTATAAAATGCTCGAGTGCGATTAAAACATTTCTTATGCCATTGGTGAATTTGCATTAAATACTTCTAATTGTGATGTATGTTAAATTGGAATGAATGAGCAACAAAATGAAGGCATCTACTTGCTGGCCCAACCTCACTTAAAGGAATTTATTTGCAACTAACAAGGTTGACGCATCGATAAATTATTACGCTTGAATATAAAAGCAGTATAAAAATTCAATTTTCCTTCATTCTAATCATCGAAACATCCATTACCGGTAAAATGCAGGCAATCAAGCATAGAGAAACAATCGACGAAGTTCGAAAAACGGCTTGTCAACAATGGTAATACACTATTCCAGCTTCGGATCGTATGTTAAAACAGCTTCGTCGTATTACAGACGACTACACGTAGCCCAACATAACTGCACCGATAAAATAAGAATTCGAAGAAAATAATTTGGAAAAGTATTGGTAATAATGATGAAAATATTGCAATGTTGGGCAAGGAATTCAAAGCAGGAAATAACTCTACCTTAACAATCGAGACACTGATTCAACAAATTAGGGGGCATCAACAGCGTCTCATTAATTGCTTGACGGGCTCCACCAGAGTCGCTGTTATTCCAGACAAACAAAATGCAATAGATACATGATAAATGAGAATCTAGTTATATGTTAGATGAACCTAGAATTTTTCTCATTTTCTCAGTATAGTTAAAGCCTCAAACACATCTTAAAATAATTTGCCATCAAAGCTGTAATTTCAAGAGGCCATTTATAGGAAAAACATTGATGGAAAAGAAAGGGCTATAACTCCAGTATAAATAAGTTAGGCTTAGAATATATCAAACTTCTCCATTTTGTTCGGAATATTTAATTAAGCAAAAATTAGTGACAATTTAGCCAAGGTGGCAGCCAAAAATTATAATTAATTTCAAATAATTCTTGGGAAATTCCGACTAAACTTCATATAAATCTAATAGTTGTGATCTTCACAATTATTGATTATTATCAATATATACTATCGATAACTGCAAGTAAAAATCACTGATGATCTTCTCAAAATCTCGGACTATATTATCAAATAGTTGACCCTAAAAATATTTATTTGGAATATGAAGAGAACCAAAATCATATTTATATATATGGTATGGTATGAAATCTTGATACTATAATACCATACACGAAAAGAGAAATGAAAAAGTTAATTAATTAGAAGACATTTGACATACGAACTGTCATCCAACTGATGACAAATGATCTGCGTTTAGCTATCTGTTCCGTAAAACTTGACAAGACAAGCTCGAATGATGTCCTGAAATCCAAGTGTCACCGTTCCACTATACGGCTTTTAAAATGTACTATTTCACAAATATTCATTACTTTCATAAACAGTAAAAGTACCTAATCTAATAGCGTAATTTTCTAGTAGCAAAAAGCTTTCTTAACTCAACGTTGAAGAATTGAAACGGTGTACGCAGATCCTCTCCTACGAAGCAAATGATACATTATGTTTGTAAATCATTTAGGATAAAATACACGATAATGAGTTACTAAAATACCTGTTGAGTAATACTGATTCACGAATTGCGAACGCTCAAGCTTGTCTGTTAGGGTGCTGATAACGTTTTTTCAAGCATTTATATATTCCGCTTTAATAAAATATTTAACAGGCCTCTTTCATTGCACGGCGAACTTATCTATGGAAACGACGTCCTCAATTATGTATAACTTTGAGAATACTATGTCGATCTGGCTCATAAGATGGGTTCACATATACGCTCTCGACCTCAAGATGAACTTGTTTAGGACTGAATGAAATTTATTGTACGTTAGAGTACACGCGTTGAGTGACCATCCAACTGACATTGAACCACGACATAGCTATCAAATCCGCCGTAGGTTACCAAAGTTGCCAGCCGGCTATGTCATTAATTACCAGTCATAGACTTACAACATGATACGTAAAATGAAATTGATGCAAGACAGATGGATTAATTAACGAATTTCATTTCTATATTGTGCGCAGGTGCCTGAACGTTCTTTAAATCCATGTGCGCACTGAGCAGCTTTACACTAACTTCCGTAAATACTTTGCAACATGAAGTCTTATCAGATGATAAGAAGTTAGTTAGCCTGAAGTTTATTCAGTAAACGCGGTGCTATTGTGACGTTGTCAGTGCCGAGGAATAGTCACGGTTGTCAAGTGTATTGTGTAAATTTATCGCCTCTTCCGCAAAATTCAACACGGCGGGAAAAAAACTTTAAGACGTAAATTTGTAAATACTGTTTTTTAACATATATTACATGGCTGAGGGATACATATTGCAGTTTTTGATTGAGTTTAACAGGTTCAAAACGTCATTCACTGTCTTACGACACAATCATTTATTTATTTAGACAATAAATTATAGACGGTGGCCAGATACCTCGTCATACGGGACATTTTACATTGACACATTGTATCTTTGACACATTCCATCTATGACTCATTTCATCACAAAACAATAATTTCATTAGCAAACTTTTCGTCTCTATGGAAATTCATCAGTGACCATTCCGCACTATAACATTTCATCATTGCATCAAGAGCATTTTGAGTATATACCTGAATGAATAAGGTTACATAAGTAGCTGTAGGTTACACCATACATCACATATGGTCACACTACAGCACAACAAACCTTCTTCTAACAGTGTGCCAACGTTCCACTTTCATTAAAAGCCAATGTAATGCCATCTGACAGCATATATGGAAAACCCTTAACATGTTTTGAATTATTCAATAATTTTTCATCAATGCGTATGAGATATCGATATTAAATGTGTTTTATCTTGACATGAGCCCGTCATAAAAAGAGATCTAGTCACTTTGATATTAAAACAGAAGTATAAATTTGTTTGTTTATGAGCTACTAGGTCCATCACAAGCGTGTGCTATATACAATTCAAATCATGTACTTACCACTTCCGGCGCCTCTCTCAGATCCTCGTGAAAGAAGAATGATGCTTCAGTTGAGGGACTCTCGTTGCCAAATAAACATCATATCAATAACGTTTTTACTTTGTTTAATGGTCACGGTGATTTCACCAGCGACTGCTTGTTCCGACACCGGAAGTAAGTAGTATTATTATATTTATTACATTGCAAATTTCAAAAATTAATTATTGATTTGTGGTTATAATGGCTGGCTTATAGGAAGATAGTGTGAATGCTGATCTAACAAGCCTCACAAAATTATGTTTATTTGCGAACCTAAAACCAACCTTCAATCAATAAATTTAAAAAATAACGAGATTATTTAAATTTTATCTAAGGGCTTCGATTTTTTTCGCACAGGCTTGGATATCAGGACAAAATCTGGAAGCATTGCGTGGCCAAGCGTGAACGTTACTATAGGACGACAAATCGAGCTGTATTGCTCCATTTTAGGTGACGTTTGAATTCAATCTCAAAGATTCTAACAGTGGAATATTTTTGCACTGATAATTTGAAATTTGGCTTCTCACTAATTCTTTGATGAATCGGATATCGTTGACGTGAATGAATAAGTAAAACTGTTTATATTATAGAAAATGTCGATTATATCAAATAATATCTGTACTTAACACAAGACATTTACGTTCGTTTTTGATGTAAATGTCTTCGACCCTAATCGAAGTTCCTACCCATGTGCAGGTTATGATCCATCAAAAGATTTAGAATGGACGTTCCGCATAAAGCTGAAATCGGAGTCAGTTCCGAAAAAAAGGAACTTGCAGCAACGAAAACTACCATTTACCCCCGAAGCGACACACTGCAGCAACCAGCTTGTCTGCAGATATAACGGCACTAAGGAAATAAGTACGACCATGAATTGCCAAGGTAAGACCGCGCGGGGCAAAATTCGGATAATATCATTGTAGAAATATGCAATGAAACTTCTCCAAAATTCTATGAGAAAAGTGGATTGGGGTTCAATCTTTCTCCTTGTCAATCAATAAATATCTTATTGATGAAGCTTTCCTGTGTAGAAGATCACCAATACAGATGTCGCATACTTGTGAGTAATGTCGCAATTTGATTATGATTAAAAATAAATAACACTTTCAAGAATAGTGATAGTCCTTTCAGTGAATCAATAAATACAAAATTCAATGGCACGTGCTTTTTAATGCAGGAAACCCAAAAGCCATGCAAGATGCGTGTGGGCTGAACTCTGGATGTACACTCAATAAATCTCAACAAGTCAGTCAAGGTGAGACATTTTAAGAAAGTATTATCTTATCGTGATTAAGAAATTATCGTTGAATCGTAAATTTTCTTGTGTGATTTTATCACGCAATGAAATTTCAGTAAAATCACAGAGATAATTTTACAGACTACAATTATTCTGCAGAAACGATATTGGAACTACTAATATACGTAGCTACATTTAACTGTTGTCAACACGTTGTCAGCACTCAATTAAAAACGTAACTCGAACAGAGCATACTTTTCTCTAAATTTTAGGTAAACTAATGTGCGTTTTTGTACCTTTTAACTTTTACGGCGATTAATGGCGAATCTGAAAAATACGTTGGTATTACTAATCCCGTATACAATTTACTGTGAAGACCAGATGATTTAATGATTCGCTGATCTATGTCGAGTATGACGAGTTTTTTTTTTTTTTTGAGCTCCTAAAATGGCATCCTATGATTATTTGTAAGTTAGGAACAGCCGTGCTCTGAATCCTGCCGTTCACTGCCAAGCCTTGAGCTCGCCCAGCGCGTAAATTAGCGGCTCTATATGTCCACTTTACGCTCTGTTGTACGAGTGAAATAAACATCTGATTAGAATCCGGTCATAGACCGAGCGACCTTGGGGCAATCGTGTGGCGCGCGTATTTGGCACCTGATAGCTTTAATTGGCGTAGAAACGGCCGAATTTGAATAGTGCGTTAAAAATGCCCTCTCCCCTGATATAATGGGGGAAAGGGAGGGGCATTTGAATGGCTGTACGCTAGGCTATATACAGTATATACTGGTAGAAGCAGACTAGGCGGAAACAAATGCAAAATTCTCCCACATTGCCCGAACAAAACAATCTCTAATATTCAACAGCATTCGACATTCTCACACATTGCCCACAACCAAACATTCTTCAACATTCACGAGCATTCAACAATCAACATTCCCCAATATTAAACACCGCTCAATATTATCCCACATTTTCCTTGTACGAAACATTCTACCCCATTCACCCGTACCAAACACTCCTACCTATTACGGGGGCCAAACATTTTCCACATACGGCAGAGAAAAAGATTCTTCTTCCTTTACCAGAATTAAACCTTCTCTCATATTCGCCATCACCGAACAGTCACATATACTGTTAAGCATTCTTCTGCAATAACCACTTAAATCAACCACAAAGTTTTCACAAAATATTGCACAACAGCCTAGTGTATCTATAGGTCTCAATTTTAGCCATTTCAACATATAGCGCACATTCAATATGGTAGCTAATGCAGCGAGCTTGCTGTCCTCCAGTGAACAAGGGCAAATTTGGGAGTTTAGTCGCTCATGAGCGAATTGTGGCGAGTGACACTTGATGAGTGCGTTGGATAGACAGGTAAGTGGATTACCCAAGGTTGCTTTTGTATGATCGTAGTCTGCATGAGGAGTTTCCCCTGATGCTGCCACTGAGCATGGAAGTGCGCTGCGATAAAGCGCAAAAGTTCGTGGTCTGAATATAATATTGTCACAGTGTGTGGTAGTGAAAGAGCTTCTCATGCTGCCTTATCTGCGAGTTCATTTCGTTTGATGCCCATGTGGGATAGGATCCATGCTAGGAGGAATTTTTTTATAATGTGGTGATATTAGCTGATTTGAGGAGGTTATTGTTGGCGCTGATGAAAATACTGGTTTTGGATCAGCAGCTTTCTCCTTGGGCATTTTTCCTGGTTGACTGTCTGTGGGTTTCGACCTCAGTTTGGGATTTTTATTTGGTTCATACATTATGATTTGTATAGTTTGGCAGAAGCTGTTCTTTAATGCAATAAGAAATACTCTCTGGTCTTCAATGAAACCTACATTATGATTTCTAGACTTTCATTTCAATAAGGATTTACAAGATGGTTTTTATCACCGGCACTTGTCGCACGCGACCGCAACCTCGAATCTCTTGAACACTTGGCCAAAATTTCAACGTGTACCGTCGTGTAATTATAAGTGTCTATACTCACTCCCTCCAGCTGCATCACGTTACACCGAAATAATATTTAAACATTAAACGAGTCTATCAACAAATTGTACCCTACGAACATAATAAAGTAACCACGAGGAACAAGAACCGTAAAGCATTGACCAGCTTATGTATGTCATCGATGTTGTTTGAACTAATGACTACATTTTTTCAATTCGTTCAATAAGTAGTCAGGTGCCTAAGCATAGTTTGATATTATGACACTCACACCGCGATAAGTGACGTCCAATATGGACAACTGCCATTGAACAGAACGATCATAATTGACTGAAGGAATTAAGTGAGCCTCACCTGAGAATATTGAAATTTTGTAGATCTTGTTTGTATAACCAATTCTTCAATGCCTGCCATAGGCAATGCATTGTCATACAACATCAAGCAGTTTCGTCCCAAAATCATAGTGACCTGACTGAACATTTAATAAAAAACTTGAAGGACCTGAATGCAAAACCGTACGTTCATCTTTTGCTTTTTCTGCCAATTAACAAACAGCCTGCATATTAGTTATGTATGTATTGATATGGATTTGAAATTTATCTCTTGGAGCTACAAGCATTAATTTTTTACAGCCACGTACTTATTAAGTGTTTTTCTCCGCTTGCACCCCTTAATCATATATATCCATATGCCTTCAAGCAGCCTGAGGTTTTAACTATGGTAAAATAAATTCAGATACTTTTGTCCTATAAATAATGAAATCTTTAGCTAACTACTACGTAAGCTAAAAAAATTTGTAAAGTCAATTATAATTTCGTTCCATCGTATGCCGTAACAAACGTAAACGTGTACATACATCGACGCCATTCCATGAGCGGGTGATTGTCATGGTTCGCGCAAATACTAGCGTCTGACATGAGACAGCCTGACCAGCTGCTCTTTTTGTTTTTTTTTTATTAAGTAGATACGGCCTATATCGTGCGTTCGACTCCCGCAATAAGCTCATAATTTCCAGCCCAAAAAGGTATATGGCCGATTTGCCCAAATAAAAATTTAAGGCGCATCTGATTCACCTCTAAACCCAGTCGATAGAGCCGGGGCGACCCTGAATGGAATCCGAAATTCGACTGGATACAAAAGTTAGGGAGAATCAAGTTTTGTTCCAATGAGTGTCTTAAAATTAAATTAGTTTTTCATTTCTTGTCATGTCTATAAGGTCAAATTAAAAACATCAAGAAACCTTGAGTTTTATTAAAACCGTTTTGTACATTTCCTGATTTTTTATGAGGGTTCATTGAGGGCATTTTCCTTCGTTCATCAAGACAAGCTTCTCCTACCAATCATGGTATATTTAAATGAGACGTTTTATTCATTTGCTAATACAATACTAAAATTTCCCTACTTAATTTCCCCGCACAGACATGAGAATCACGACGATATCTGGAAGCACTGCGTGGCCAAGCGTGAACGTTACTATAGGACGACATGCCGAGCTGTATTGCTCCATTTTAGGTGACGATTGAATTCAATTTAAAAAATTCCAGCAGTGGCACACTTTTGCACTGATAATTTGAAATTATGATTTACACTAATTTTATAACGAATCGGGTATTGCTGATTTGAATGAATAAACTGTTTATATTATAGAAACTGTTAATTCTATCAAATAAGATTTGAACTTAACCCAAAACATTTACGTTCGTTTTTGATGTCTACCTATACACGTCTTCAACCCTAATTAAAGTTCCTACCCATACGCAGGTCATTATCCATCAAAAGACATGGAATGGACTTTCCGCAAAAAGCTCGAATTAGATTCATCTCCAAAAAATGAGTATTTGCTGCAGCGAAAACTAACTTTTACCCCCGAAGCGACTCACTGCGGCCACCAGCTTGTTTGCAACTATGACGGCACCAAAGAAATCAGTACGACCATGAATTGTCAAGGTGAGACCGCACGAGGCAGGAATCGAATATTAGTGTATAGCATAAAATATAGAGAATATTTTTCCACACTCGTATACAGAATATATGTGTGTGTGTGCAACTTCTAAAAGAAAAAAAAACAGAGCGAAGGTATTTGGTTCTGTTTAGAGGGAATAGTAAACAATTCCTTCATCTCTGGAGATCTTAAATACAAAGATTTGTAAAGTTTTTTGCGACGTAATTGATCACCCAGACAGCGCATGGTCCATTTGCGTCATACAACGCGAAGGCCGTTCCCGACTCGCACAGAAACATCCAATCAATGATAGTTTCAATATAGGAAAATGATAGAATTCCGTACGTATAGGTTCGAGAGTATCATCAATATTCAATTCAACGTGCGTCATTTTGCTGTAAAGTAACAGTATGTAAAATAGGGAACCTGATACAAATCCATATCAGTAAAATGTAATGCTTGCAGTAGCATCAGATTTTTTTTTCAATGTGTTTCAGCTCGTTGGCTTTTATGTGAACTATTTACTGAGTATTGAATTTCGAATTCTGGTGAAGAAGGCTCAATAATAAATACTTACATATGTCAGGTGGAAATGTAAATGTGAATGAATGCATTTTTGGTTTGCTGCCCGACATAAGGAAAAATTTCTTTTTTGGATATGCTGCCTCAACATTGTAGCATAAACTTCTCCTGTTACTGTTATTTATGATTTTACAATCATGTCACTTTCGTTGAAAGAATCTGCTCCTGAATCTGCAAAGATTGGCCCAACACACGCTCCTTCAACCGCCCACAGGCCTCAAGTTCCCCATTTGAACCAAGTCGCCTATGCAATCCTGGTCTCTGCTACGATCATCCTGCTTGATTAATATTTCATGATTAATTTTAGTGACATTTGATTATTTAACAATATCTAAGTTATTTCCAATTCATGCGATCACAAATCAAAATTTGATTTATTTGTGAGAAATATCTATCATACACTGATTTAATGATGAACTTTTACGGGGCCCGACACAAATGAATTCGAATTTCGCGTCGCTCAAGAAGACGCTCGTCAATTCGGAAACCTTGTTAAATTTTTGGTATCTCATTATAATATATGGTTTGTCATATGCCAGTAATTGCTAATGTATGTTCTGGCAATAAGCTCTTCTCCAGTCTTAATTTTTGCAGTTCATCATAATTAACAAGGAGAGCATTTCAAAAACAAAACGAGATTGCATTCAAATTAGCAAACAAACTCAAATAATTTCAGCAGCCGTAGCTTTTGATGCAGACTTGTTTCGTCGGTCACTGAAGTGCCAGCGTTTGCCATTCATATAATATTGATCCTGGCAGGTGATGTCACGCGAATAGACTAGGCCTAAACTGATAAATATTCCAACATGATTTGTACGGTGGTACCGATTATTTATTGTAATAATCTTAATTCAATTAGTAATCATTAATTACACGCTATTACTTGTAAATTTAGGTTTTTAATTTCGTTCTGTGCTTTCACTGTATTAATTTGTGACTTCTGATTTGTGATTCTAGATTCTGCGAACTGACGCTGGAGCTGGTCTCCGAAACGTTTTCTATAAAGATATGAATTTTTGCGGACTATTCTTTGCTTTTAAATTCTTAGTAAATTTGCGATTTAAGGAAATAAGTGACATCAATTCCATTACACTTTTTTATATTAATGCACTTAATAAATTGTAAAATCTCAATGACGTTTTTGGTCAGTAGCGACAATTAAACTCCGAAATTCAGGATGCATAACTTCAGACCATCGTTGCATGGTGTTCAGCAACCGAATAATACAGGTAATTACAGCACTGCACCTAACATTATTATTAGCATTTTGAATCGATATTTTTTATGTCTGTAAATTAATTAATTTAATTCTATTTGGTGCATTTACTTCACTCTGAAGTCATAAAGATATTCTCTGAAAGCTCTTTTTGTTCGTTCTCTTTTGATTCTGAGAACGATGTGGAGTTAAGTTTTCTCAGCTGAATTCGGATATTAAATTCCATTGTATGAGTAACTGCACTTGAGCTGATGCATCCCACATCATGATATGGCGTTAAATCTATTCAAATATACGGTAACAGTTTCTTCATCTGATTTACTCGGGTTATTCAGTCGGTAGGGTAACATGGGGCAGCGTGCCCACTGCGGGTCATGGGCCCATAGCAGGTTTCTCGCTAAGTATGGCAGATATTGGTCCGTGTTCTCTACCGCCGGTCGACAGTTTCACTGGGATGAAGTGTACGGATTTACGTTTTGCTAAGTGTTTGCGTTATTAAGTAATTTGTGAATAACTGTTTTAGCCCAGATAAAATTTTTTTGCTGCTAAATAAAACTGTTTTCAATAAGTGTAGATGAAGCTTTTGAAATTACTGTGAATTATATTTTGAAAGTAATATTTATAGGGATAATTTTGAGATCAAGTTTAGACTATTAACTTTTAAAATAAAATGTTGACACGATATAAATTGAAATGATAACTAGTGGGGCTTTTGGATGACTATCTCTTATTAAACTGACGTCTCCCCGACACATAGCACGTGATCGTTCTTCAAGACTTTAATAAACCGTTCAGGGGCAAGGATTTTCTTCAATGAATAAACAGTTTCAAGTAAATATAATTAACAATGAATAAATAGAAACAAAACACAACAAACCTAACACCCTAATCCTAACCTCACTTTAACTTGACTTTAACCGTGCGTTCATTCACTTTCAATTCACTAATCACGTCCAAATATAGTTCATAACTTGAGCTCATATATCGAGTTCGAACATCGGGGCCTTCCTCCACGGCAAGAACACTAGACACAATGACAGGTAAAACGCAATGTTGCGGGAGGTCACGGCTAGGGTGATTGAAAACTGAAAATGAAAATAACAAATCCTAAACCTAATACATTGCAACTTAAAAATCAGCAATAAATCTATTTCCTCTACAGGGCAACGGGCCCACGCGTGTCACGGGGCAAAGCGCCCATGGTGAAGACTTGTGTTATACACCATTAGATTTGTCTCAATGACCTTTTCAAACTATGACTAGCTTTTTGAATTACAAATTACACTTCATATTGCATGATTTTTTTATTTCGCGTCAAAGCAGCAGGTTTAGTTTCTAGTTATGCGTATTTATGACCCCTTATCGAGTTATTGACTCTTGCCTTGCCAAAAGTTGATTTCAGTCAACACCAAGGAGCCAAAAGTTGATGAGTTTTCATGGTGTTCGCTGAAATCACGATTAGGTACGAATTCTCTGCACATAATATCTGGATTATGGACGAAACTGGAACGAACTTTTTTTCTGATCAACTAAATATATTTTTTCTAGTCAAGGATACATTTTTTCAGGGCCAATTTTTTATCGCAAGGATATATTTTTCAAGTCAAGGATATATATGTTATGTTAATGAAATATTTTTATTCACGTCAGTGATAGAATTTTTAAGCCAAAAGTATATTTTTTCAAGTTAAGGATATGCGTTTTTGAGTTTTTAATAAATGAATGAATGTCATATTTTGTATTACATTTTTCTTAATTTTTACCTGTAAAGTGATGTCTTATCATTTTTAAACGAAAAATATGCAATTGTGGTAAAGGGACCAAGGGTGCAGGGCGCCTTGCCCCAAGCCCATGGGCCTATTGCCCCAGGGGTGGGGCAATGGGCACATTTTGACTTGACACTACAAAATGGTGTTTCAATAAAAATTGAATAATTCTATAGGCGTCTAATTCACATCATACATTCCTCATTAGTTGTACCTTTAAACGAAACAAAGAAACACCTCGTATCAATTAAAATTTCATCAAATATATAGTTTAAAAAAAAGGGGGGCGCGCTGCCCCATATTGCCCTATTGCTGAAGAATAGTGAGAGGTAAAAATATTTATTTTTCTATTTTATCATAGTGGCTTATTAAGTTTTAGTCAGAAATGCGGAATTCATTTATATGGGGATGCAGATTCCAACTATTTGAATTGGATCTTAAAAATTAGTAATAGAACGCCAGATTGATAATTTCCAACAATAATTCTAAAGGATCCGCAGATTAAAATAAAAATGGCTAACAAATAGGAATAATTTCGAAATTTTTTGACGGAAAATAAATGAAATTCCATGCAGTCAAATGAGGCTGAAGCACGAATTACCTCCACAATTTGTTCATAATATAAGAACTAATTTTCCAAATGAAAAAATAAATAGTTTCCTCTGATATTTCCAACTTCATCAAGTTTATTATATGAGTAACAAAGTGATCTCTTCATTTCACATGTTCCGAAAAACATTCATTCACGTATATTATTAATCTATATTTTATTTGCCTTGCAAGATATAATAGTATGTCATATATTACAAGTTTAATTAAAAAACATTATAATTCCGAATGTTTCCAGATAAAAAGTTAAATGTTTTTACTCATCTTTGGCTGATAAAGGTGCTAGTATACTAAGCGTTAACCGAATCACTGGTTAAAATGTGCACTAAAGGCGAATAAAGGAGCTTACCAGCAAAATTTATAACCATGATCCGATATGAATTGAAATTCAAATTTATAAATTATCAGCGAATAATGCATGAAGATTCTGGATTTGTCGTTTAATAAAGAACGAAATTATTTTCTTAAAATTTATCTTGGAGCAGATTGATGAGAAAGAAATTAAATTTTATGTTATGCTTTCATGGGAAGATAATTTTTTCATAAATATGAGTGACGGCGCCCTGCACTACACTAAGAAAATACATGCAAGACTTCCAAGTGTGATAATAAACAAAACAACTGGAGCAAAAATAGGCAGCGGGAATGTATATATTTAAATTGGAAAACACATAGATTAATTCCAAGTCTAATAGTGGGCTCTAGGTGCTCCAACAGGATGCTGGAATGGTCTCAATTTTACTAGTAAAAGATATATATTAACTGAAAGTATAATATTAATTTCTAGGAGCACAAATATGAAGCTATGATTGTCTCTATTTCACTATTAAATCTATATATTAACCATATGAACTTGCTATCCAGAAATATATCTTCTGCTATCATTTTTATTGTGGACTCAAAATTGTTGAATAAATTATTTGAGATTATTTAAGAATTTATTTTACTTATTGTGTGACTAATACCTCCCTACAATTTAGTGCTAAACTCGTATTAGGCATGAAAAATTCTTTTTATCAGACCGTGGAAAATGGCTTCTGTTAAATCACATTAAATCATGAGTTATTTCAATGCAAATTAAACAGAACTTGAAATATGAATAATAAATAATGTTTATACTATTTCCTCAACTCGATGCCTAAAATTTCGCCAACTTTATTGACATAAATTGCAGGGAAGAGTTCCGCAGACATTTTGGGAATATGCTTCAAGAATATTTTCCTTGAGCTAATTGAGCGCCCATTATTGTTTGAAATGATAAATGAATATATGAAAAAATAATAAGCAAATAACATTTTTACCTACAATATGTGTTTGTTTACAACTGTAGAAGAAATCTAGAATCATCAATAATTACTTAGTGTTTGTTTATATATAAGACTTCGACGTTCTAATTCATCAGCGTATTATTACTATTATATTCAATGTTTTCACATTTTACATTTCTCTTGAGAATGTTTACATCAATTTTTCCATACCACAATTTCATATAAAAAACAATTCGTCATTTAATGTAAACTTGATTCTGTTGATGGTTTGAAAAATTCATCTAATCACAAAAATAAACTATTTCAACCTTTATTAATGCGATTGTATTAAGATGAGGAAAACTTTTTTGTGTGAATACATAAGCCAATATTTATTTCGGATATAAAAAAATTTAAAATAATTTAACATGGCCATAACAATTAATTACGCGAAATTGCCAAGCCGTCTTCTTTTGGTATAAAGCGCAATTTACAGCACATGATCTATAATTTTTATTACATAAATCTTGCACACTTCATCTGAATTGCGACTTTTGTTTCCATTGTCCTTTACATTTTGCTTTGAAATGGTCTCAATAGCAAGATTCCTTATCTTCCGTAAGCACAATAAAATAGATCGTTTTTTATTGTTGAACGCAAACAAAGACTGCATATTGTGAAATCCGTTCAATGAATTGAACTACAAAGTACAATATTATTCAATAGGGAATTCATTAATAAAGCTATTTAAATAGGTTAATAAGCGTTAGGGTGGAAAAAATAAATATTTTTTTAAGTCAGTCAAGAACCAAAATCATGTTGAACGAAAACAAAAAAATAGCAAAAATTCACACGACATAAATAACACGAGACACTGACAGGTTAGAAATCAAGCTAGTTTATCGCCAATTGAATTTCACAAATTCTGAGTCTTCGTATGCTTTGAAATGCATGCGCTGAGCCGTCGTATGCGATGAAGCAGTTGTTTGTTGCTGTCGTGCGCCTGAACCTAGAGTTTGGAAACGTTGTGTGGTCACCGAGATTTGAAAAGGACAAAAATTTAATAGAGAGTGTACGAAGACGTGCAAAAAGGATAATTCCAGGCTTGAAGGGCAAGTCCTATGAAGAAAGATTGAAGATTATGAAGCTTCCAAGCCTCAGTTATCGACGTCTGCGTGGGGACCTCATAGAAGTATACAAGTATACTCATGGTCTATACAAGGTCCCCGAAGGATTACTAGAATTTGAAACAAGAACCAACACCAGGGGCCACGGCTATAAGCTAAAAAAACTGCGCTGCAACTTATCCACGCGACAAAATTTCTTCTCGCTTCGAATCACCGACATGTGGAACAGCCTCCCCGATGACATCGTTGGCGCTCCAAGTATGAACGCGTTCAAGAACAGACTAGATGAAGCTTATGGAAAGATATATGTTCATATTTGAAATGATTATATATAGCACCATATCGAATCCGGTTAAGTTCCAGTAGCTATTTCAAATTATCGTCAGTGTGGTAGTGTGTTTGTTTATTTCGGGGGGCTGTTTTGAGTCTGTCTAGTGCTAGCCATCCCACTAGGTGAGTGATGCAGGGTTGTACCTATGTGGTGCATGTGTATGCATTGGTGTGTCTTAATTGATGTCATATCATATGAATAGGATGAGATGTGTATATTGTGTGGTGAGGCTGGAATGTTATATGCGTGGAATTATTTCAGTGTTATCACTCATGTAATGAGGTTGAATTGGTTATGGCCGGTTGACTGCGGTGACGGGAGATCTGGTCGTAATAATTTAGAGCATTAAGTAATAGGGAGGCGAACGCAGCCTCGTCCTCGATAATCACGTCGCGCTCATTTTTTGCAGCACCGATGAACGCTTCCAGCTGCTCTGTTGAGGAAAAATTATTCAATATTTCTGTTCTCTTATATTTTGTATTTCAGGCCTAATCTGAATTATTATTCAGTCATTTATATAAGCTCCCGAACTTCCGCTGTAAATTTTTCATTCTCAATTTTTGTTTCCGGTCGAAGGTAAATCTATGTTGTATGCCAAATATCGCGCCTCATGTCGGAAGCTTTTATTACTATTATGCCAAATATATTTCGTTGATTCAATGTCTATTGAATGAAACAGGTTATTGGTTGAAATATAATCGCAGATAAAATATGATAATGTGCTGTCATTGTCTTAATGATGATATTTGATGAATATACCATGCTTACCGCGCATGATCGAACGCATCTTCTGGAAATTCTCCTTCAAATCTCGACCTTCCTCGACTGTTATAGCTGAATAAGAAGAAAATGTGGGTAGTTTTACAGATTACATGCTGTATGTGGTATCTAAACTTATTGCTACTTGAATAAAGCTGGGGCTACGCTGCCGATGCAAGAAAAACCTATAATGGTTCACTCCACTATTTAGGTTCTCATGAATAAAATAGTTCTGAATTAATAAATTCAGTAATAAATTATTTATTATTATTATCAATTACCATGTAGCACTTGCCGGCTCCATTTTCTCCGAGCCTCTCCCCGGGCAAGGAAAGACCAGATTAGGGTTATTGCGAATATAGCTAAGCCATAGCTTGCAAGTCGCAGGACAACCGGCAGGCCTGAGACTACAAAATTGAAAGATTAAAATTAAATAATGCGTTACGTCTTTGGTTTCCTACTCCAGTTTTGAAATAGTACGCATTCGAAATGTCTTTAGTGAAACATCAAATTCAAGATTATTCAGACATCCACGGTAATGAATAATTTTTAGTGTTTTCGATTGAATAATGACATCTTTGTTTTTTCGAAACAAAATTCAGGCTTCTGGACGGTTTACGTATAAATTTCTCTTTTCGCTCAAAATCGATTTAGTGTAATGGAATTCAAGTTCAATCCTCATCAATACCATACCAACTCAGGGTCGTTTGGTAGGTTCGTGAAACATTTGCCACTGATGATCATTAAATTATTTGATTAAATCTTACCTGCTGATATGACCCAGGCCGCTAGTGTCACCACCGAAGCTTCCCAAAAAGCTGCCAGTGAGATATAGGTAACGAGTGCCACAATCGTCGCTGTTCCATAACCCATTTTGATTTTAGCGTTCAAAAAAAAGGGGATGGAATTAGTTCTGAAATCTGAAAGAGAATGAATTTAAGAAATTCTTGTAGAATAAAAAATGGCGATTCCTATGGTGAAATTTGAACTAATAATAATTGTTAAGTATTGTCTTGCAAAGATTCAAAATAATTAGAATTTTATTGATTGTAACACTATTTTGAACTCAGACATCAAATTGCCGTGCTGCGATTACGCTTAAAGTGACACGCAGTCGAGGTGGAGTTGCGCAGAGGTGTATGAGACTTCGCGGCAGTCGATCTCTTTATATAGAGGACCTCGCTTCTGATTGCGAGGAAGAGCTTAAGAAAAGTTTATTTAGCAATCCTCGATATAGGAGCTTTAGGGAGAAGATACTGCAGATTTTATCAATTAGCGTAAGTGAAACGTCAAAATTCGTTCGTTCGAAATGGCTAAATAAAGCCTGTGCTAAAGCGATAACAAGTCTCTGTCATATACATAATTACGACATGACTCATCAGGATCACGCGATCGATGTGAGTCAGCCTTGCAAATAGAGCTTTAAGAAAATGATCCTGTGGTTTATCATTGAGCGTATTGGAAAGATTTGAGTTTGTCCGAACACGCAGAGATAAGAAATAAGATCAAGAATATCATAGAACTTCAAACATAAGTGAATTATTAACTTCAGTTTATATTAATTATTCATGTTATCGATTATCAATTAACTTAGTGATTTCAACTTGGCATATTTATGGATTTTATGTCACAGAAATATTTTCATGGTTCAGTATATATCTCATGGATCAGTATATGTCTCATGAATCATTATATATCTCATGAATCAGTATATATCTCACGGATCATTATATATCTCATGGATCAGTATGTATCTCATGCATCAGTATATATCTCATGGCTCAGTATATATCTCATGGATCAGTATAAGTCTCATGGATCAGTATATATCTCACGGCTCAGTATATATCTCATGGATCAGTATATATCTCATGGATCAGTATAAGTCTCATGGATCAGTATATATCTCATGGCTCAGTATATATCTCATGCATCAGTATATATCTCATGGCTCAGTATATATCTCATGGTTCAGTATATGTCTCATGGATCAGTATGTATCTCATACATCAGTATATAGCTCATGGCTCAGTATGTATCTCATGGAACAGCCGTATGCGTTGAGTTGTCGTATCAGTTGAGTCGTCATAAACAGCATTTTTTCTGCACCGCAGGAAAACCGTGCATGAGACCGTGGTAGCGCTACGGAGCGGCTCTGAGAGTCTGTGAAGAGGAAGTCCTGGTGAAGTCGGAGAAGGCATTAGAGGTATGATTTTAATAAAACTTACATATATATGACTTAATTATGACGGGAGTATTGCGCTCAATCGAAATTTATTTGAATTTTTAATGCGAAAAAATTAGCATAGGCAGTAACTTTTGTCGAACTATTCATTTTTTTGAATATCTTTGTATTATATAATCAGAAAGTTAATAAACAGGAAGAGATTTGGGGAATAAAATCTTCTCACTTGCGCGTTTAAATTTTCAAACTTGTGAATGAGTCAAGGTATATAATAAACTGAGTCAATGACTTTGCTGCATCGAATGAGAAAATCAGTATATAATGTTCTGCTGCAGATATTGATTGCTCTCCAGTCAGGAAAATTTTTGGCCTACAATTTACCCACAGCACCCCATGTTGGTGATGGTGTCATAAGGAAACAATGGGCGTAAATAAGTAGCTGGAATGAAGCTGGGGCGCAGCTGGAATGGAATGGGCGCATAGTAGCTGGAATGAAGAAGGTAAAAAAAGAATGACATAAAGAGACGGAGATACGCGCTATATGAGCATAAATTATTTAGGACAGTTGCGCCCAATGTGTTTAAGGTTATTTAGAGGTAATTATGCGGGTGAGGGGGGAAGTAACCAGTTCGGACTTCGGTGGATTGTTACAGTGCAGTGAGAACTGATGCTGGTTAATTATGTATAACATGCACACCATCGGGGGCTTCTATAAATGAAGAATTTAAGTAAACTCTATTTCCCTCGTTTCAATCTTGCAATTTTCATGTTTTACTTGTAAACTTTGTACATAAACTGTTTGTCAGCGCCTCGAAATCCGCGAGATTTCCTTATCACAGACTATAAGTCGCACAGCCGTGGCAAGCTTTGTGGAAACCACTATCTGACTCTTATCGATCATTTTGTATAAGGATTCAGAAAATCTCAAGCTGTATATTAAATTTTATTGGATTGGTTTAGTGCGTTGTATGATAAACAGCGCAAATATTGTAACTCGACCTATTAAATGGAGGAATTTGATATTACATACTGAATGGATGACCTTTATTTCTTAAACACCACTCAAGTCCGAAAGTCATTCTACTACAGGAATAAGTAAATCTTTGCCGCATTACGTTCACATATAATTAAAAAAGCATAAATTGACTTTAATCCATGGAAAAGCCTTAAGATGAAGTTCCCTCAAATCTTCCCTTAGTACGCCTTGTAATTAATATAACTATCTTAAGATCCAGTTAATTGTTCCGTACTTCATTCGAAAGCCGATCGAGTCCTCATCAGCTTATAAATATATTTTTATACTAAATGTATATTTAGCGGCGATATTGAACGATAGACCAGCATTTCAATTTATAATTAGTGTATATTCCAAGAAAATTTATTTACAATCAACAAACCATTCATAATTTCCGCTGAATTCTTGACTTCTATACAAATTCTCAGTTGCATACTGTACGTGATGTACTGTGATCGTAGCAAGATCGCTGCGATCATATGCTATGTAGAAATGGTCATAAATTATTTCTGATCATGAAGCATTAGTAGTATGTAAAGACGGCGTATCAGCACACTTGATCATATCATGGACACCATGCTTGCTTACCTCTCTTTTCACCACAGCTAGGACAACAAGCCCGAATCGCATCAAAAATAAAACCATATTAACACCATAAGGACATAGAAATGTTAATACGGTGCAGCAGGTAGTAAAGGTTATGCGATTGTCAGGTGCTTGAGGGGTTCAGTTATATAGGGTTCAGTTATAACCGCGACAAAAAAATCAGTACGAACACGAACAATTGTCCAGGTGAGCGCAAATGACGGACGCTTGACAAAAAAGTTCGATATTTGAGAAAGTATTTCTATTTTTACGTTGATTGAATATTTTTGCCCGTAGAGATTTGTACTCCATTTAGTGTACGCTTATAATACCTGATAATTTAACAACACGACAGAAACAATTAAGTTTCATCATGTCAGAGATAAGCTATCGAAAAACTTGTGAGTAATTAGGATTGACTCACACAATCGGACAAATAAATAAAGAATAGTCAGCTGATATTTATTCAGATTAATTTAACGTGCAACTGGCGTTGATCGGGCTAGTTTTATGAGAAGCCGAATTGGATAATCCATATGCTGCAGTTAAAAAATCTTTGAAGAACGGGCGGTTCAATGAAGCGATATTGAAGGTAGAATTTCAAGTTCCCCAATGTAGTCCAGGAAACCTAGCGAAAAAAGGGGTCAACCTAGAACAAATTGCAAAAGAATTTTATCCATCACTATAACATGCAGAAAGGCCTCAGAAAAGACATATAAAAAATCCTCTGAAATATAATTGGTGGAAAGGCTTCAAATCAGTGATTTTCAAAATGGCCGCCAAAGTAAACTATATGTTGATATGCAGCGGTTTGAATTAGTAGACTGGAACAGTTTTGTTGCCAAAAACCAATTTTTTAGCTAATAAATAAAATTATATCTATATTATGAGCTAAATTATATAAATTAAGAAATATTGCAATATTTTGTAATAAAAATACCATTTTATCGATAATTTTATGCTTTTTAAAGTCCGATGAATTCTCAGCGTTTCTTTTTTTCTTCTTCTACTGATAAAATTTGGCATAAATGTATTTGTCTGATGTAAAATTAGTAGGGAACAAGTCATTATGCTCAGAAAATCATTAATTATGATGGTCAGCTTTGTAAAACTATTCCTAAGATTAAATAAGAGAACGTCAGCTGTGTAGACAAAAAGATAAAATATCAGACATATGAATGATGAATGGGATAGAAAAACCTTTTTTATTTCAGCTTGCACAATATTTTTTACTTATTTTGGACATAAAATAAAAATGAGAAATTATTATACTGAGATAATTAAGAAGTTATACTAAAAAAACTAGCTATGACGCTTAAGCTATAGAACTAGTAGGTTTTATTAACGTAAAGTTTAACTGTCCATAGTAGGGTAACATGGGGCAAACGGACCACTGCGGTTACCGGCCCTTAGCGGGTTTCTCGCTAAGTATGGCAGATATTGGTCCGTGATCTCTACCGCCGATCTACAGTTTCACTGGGATGAAGTGTACGGATTTATGTTTTGCTAAGAGTTTGCGTTGTTAAGTTATTTGTGAATAACTGTTTTAGCCCAGATAAATTTTTTTTTTTGCTGCTAAATAAAACTGTTTTCGATTACTGTAGATGAAGCTTCTGAAATTACTGAGAATTATATTTAGAAAGTAATATTTATAGGGATAATTTTGAGATCAAGTTTAGACTATTAGCTTATGCAATAAAATGTTGACACGATATAAATGGAAATGATACCTAGTGGGGCAACAGGCCCATGCGTTTCACGGGGCAAAGCACCCATGGTGCGCTCAAGACACCTCTGCGAAGTCTTGTGTTATACATCATTAGATTTGTCTCAATGAGCTTTTCTGCGCTCAAGACACCTCTGCGAAGTCTTGTGTTATACATCATTAGATTTGTCTCAATGAGCTTTTCAAAACTATGACTAGCTTTTTGAATTACAAATTACACTTCATATAGCATGATTTTTTTGATTTGCTGCTTCTAGGAAACAGGTTCTAGTTTCTAGTTATGCGTATTTGACCCCTTATCGAGTTTTTGACTCTTGCCTTGCCAAAAGTTGATTTCAGCTAACACCAATGAAGAGTTTTGATGTGTCGATGAGTTTGTATGGTGTTGGCTGAAATCACGATTAAGTACGAATTCTCTGCACATAATATTTGGATTATAGACGAAGCTGGAACGAAGTTTTTTTCTGATCAACTAAATATATTTTTTCTAGTCAACGATATATTTTTTCATGTCAAGGATGAATTTTTTATATCAAGGATATATTTTTACAGTCAAGAATATGTATATATTTACATATGTCAATGAAAGATTTTTCTTCAAGTCAGTGATAGATTTTTTAAGCCAAGAGTATATTTTTTTCAAGTTAAGGATATTATTTTTTAAGTTGTTAATAAATGAATGAATGTCATATTTTTCATTACATTTTTCTTATTTCTAACTGTAAAGTGTTGTATTATCATTTTTAGACGAAAAATATGCAATTGTGGTATAGGGACCAAGGGTGGGCGCCTTGCCCCAAGCCCATGGGCCCGTTGCCCCAGAGGTGGGGCAATGGGCCCATTTTGACACTTTTCATAAAAGTGTTTCATTAAAAATTGAATAACTTTATCGTACATTCCTCATTAGTTGTACCTTTAAACATAACAAAGAACACCTCGTATCAATTAAAATTTCATTAAAAATTTAGTTTAAGAAAGGGGGGGCGCGCTGCCTCATGTTACCCAAATGTGGTTTTTCTATCCAATATACCAAATTAGAATGATGTCACCCATCAGGAGTATCAGCATTGGCTACATGCTGCTGAACACTCCTATGTATCATATTCGCTCTTATACCATCACCATTACTGTCTTGAGGTCACTCATCGGAAGAGTTAGAATCACTGGCAAATACATGACTTGTGTTACTGCACACACCATGTCACTGGCCACATGCTGGTGAACATTCCATATCCTGTTTCCGACAGGCACACCTTGTTGAACAATCTGTTGAACAATTGCATCTCATCATTTCTAGTAGCTCAGCGAGGGCAAATTCTCGATCTGTGAGAACAGGCATGCATTGTCCATTTCTTATTTCCCATCCCCACTCATCAGGTTTCATTCTGTTGCCAAGCCACTCTTGCACTTGGCAAAATGTCCTCAAACTATGAAACTGGGCAGCTGCTGATGCATGTAGGTGGAAGCACCTGGGGGTCTACAAATGCTTTGCTAACTACAACTTTTCTGTGAAAGTTATTGAATCGAAGTTTGTCCAGAGACTCTCCGGTAGCACCCTTGTACAGAAAGACTAGTGCAATCTCTCCAGCCACAAACTGTGCCCTGGATTTCACCTTCAGGCCCCACTCATCTTCTCTCTCAGACCCCAGGATTGAGTTTTGAACACTGTATTCCCTGACAGGTGTCAGCACTAAGTCTTTCTTCTTACCACCATATCTTTCCCCTGTCCCGCAATAGATACAGTTACTTTTGTAATCAAAGCCGGTTCCAGTAGATCTCAGTTGGTGTGCTCCATCTTCAGAAGACTCATTTGCTCTTTTTCTGTTCTGGGCTTCAATACTGAATGACCTACAATGGTCCTTGTAATGGTGTTGCCCCAACGGGTCCCAGATACTGAAATGAAAATTAAATCACTTACTAAACAATTAACTGATCAGAAACTAGCTATGTAGCAGACAATTCCAAATTATGAATCAACCAATAATCAACAAATAACTGAATTGACAAACCTAAGATTTTGGTGCATCTTAGTGCTTAATGCTTTCAGTAAGAGGCAAATCAGAAATATAGATGAAATCAGTTAAAGGAAGGTACTCCAGACGGAAAAATAGAAAAGGACAGTTTGAGATTTTGACTTTGGAAAATTGAAGATAAAGTTATTAAATCGTGGGTCACAGCAAAGGAAACTAGTCCCTCTGCCAATATCAGAAACCACGTAGCTAATTTGAAATTTGAGGTATTAAGGATTGAATTGAATATTGATTTGTCCAGAGTACCATAGAAAAAAATTGTACATAGAGCGTAAATAATTAATATGAAAAAAAGCAACATTCACACCAATAAAATGATAGTGAAACAGTAATCAGGAAGATAATTAGAATCTGAAGGTCCTGTTGCTGTGCTGGCTGAAGTGATGGTAGGTGCAGAAATGAATAACTGAGAATTAGCTGAGTTGGAGTTAAGGCACGTAGCCAGATTGAACGTCTGAATGGTATGAATGCTTATGAAGGTGTCTCTAACCTAGCGGATACTGCTACCTACTTAAACTACGTAACTAAACTGAATACAACAAAACTGCGAACGCAACATGAACAGAAAACGACATATAGACAACAAATTTACAAATGATACAAAAATTATTAATGGTGGGAAAAATTTCCCACAAACTATCGTTATAAATTTCGCTTCCGATAATAATTAAAGCGCTCGTTTACGAGTAGATGGAAAAAAAATTTGATTCGACTTCATTTTATAATTTGCAAGCGACTCGTCCTCGTATTCTATACGACATTGATTTTCCATACAAACCATTAAACTAACCAAAACCAAAATTATTATTTTGTATGTTTTCGTTTAATTCAAACCTTTGATGAATGTAAATAAAACTTTCTTTGTTTTATTTACGCGTTGTTGTGCGTATAATTTATTTTTACTTTTTATTTTATCACATTATTGTCCAGTTTTGTTTTCGTATTGCGAGCATCTTTCAATTGAAAAGTTTGTTGTATTGGCCATCCAAAAATCATTTGCATAAACAATGAGACCAACGGCCGCGCACTGCCACATGCAGATGACTAACACTTTCCATGACTTATTCCATGGCTATTTATGATTTTTGATACCAACCATTTATCAACCGACGAATACATTTGATTTTAGTTGAATAACGTGATTTATGAATGCAACGTGAACAACGGTCATTTATGAGTGCAAGGAGCTGACGTTCGTCTGCACAAACGAGCGTTATGTTTCTGTTCAGTTTCAATTTAATTGTATATAGAATACAAACATTTATCCGTTCTATATTGGAATTCAGTGATTACCTGAAAATTTTCTTAAATATAGATCAGAGTTAATCCTGCCCTGATATTCGCACGACACCTTCTTTCTCACCGTCATTCCTGCTCTGATATACGCACGACACCTTCTTTCTCACCGTCATTCCTGCTCTGATATACGCACGACACCTTCTTTCTCAGCGCCATTCCTGCTCTGATATACGCACGACACCTTCTTTCTCACAGTCATTCCCTGTCTCTTATACACATCTAGATGTGTATAAGAGACAGAAGCTATATCTGCCCAAATCTACGAAGCTATATCTGCCCAAATCTACGAAGCTATATCTGCCCAAATCTACGAAGCTATATCTGCCCAAATCTACAAAGCTATATCTGTACAAATCTTCGAAGCTATATCTGCACAAATCTAAGAAGCTATATCTGCCCAAATCTACGAAGCTATATTTGCTCAAATCTACGAAGCTATATCTTCACAAATCTTCGAAGCTATATCTGCACAAATCTAAGAAGCTTTATCTGCCCAAATCTACGACGCTACATCTGCACAAATCTGCCTATAACTAGTGTCTAAGCCTCTCTGTTTCCAAACAAAAAAATTACTTACGCATTCATGCTCCGCTTGATCCTTGTCCTTCAGTCGAAAATTATATCATCCATGAGATTTATACTGTACTGATCCATGAAAATATTTCTGTGACATAGAATACATAAAGTTGAAATTACTAAATAATAGAAAATCGATAATATGAATAATTAATATTATCTGAAATGAATAATTCAGTTATGTTTGACGTTCTATGATATTCTTGATCTTATTTCTTCTATTTAAGCGTTCGGACAAACTCAAAGCCTTCCAATACGCTCATTGATTAACCTACAGGATCATTTTCTTGAAGCTCTAAGCAAGGCTTACTAACATCAATCGCGTGATCCTGATGAGTCATGTCGTAGATATAAGACAGAGGCTTGTTATCGTTTTAGCACAGGCTTTATTTAGCCTGGACGTACGAACGAATTTTGACATTTGACATACGCTAATTGATAACATCTACAGTATCTTTTCCCTGGAGCTCTTATCAAGGATTAGTATAATATTCTTTAGCTCTTCATCGCAATCAAAAGAGAGGTTATATATAAAGGGATCGACTGCAACGAAGTCTCACACACCTCTGCGCAACTTCACCTCTCTACTGTGGGTCATTATAAGCGTAATCGTAGCATGGTAATTTGATGTCTGAATTCAAAATAGTGTTGCATTCAATAATATTGTTTTTGTCTCGAATCTTTGCCAGATATTACTTCAAAAATTATTATTTCAAAATTTACCAAAGGAATCACCGTTTTTATTCTAACAGGATTTTGTAGATTCCTTCTATTTCAGATTTTTTAACATTTCCATCATAATTTTCTAAACGCGAAGAATAAAATGAGTTTTAGATCAACGGCGGTTGTTGTGCTCGTTGCCTCTGTCTTCCTGTCAGGTTCTTGGGAAGCTTCGATAGCTTCACTTGTGGCACTAGCAGCCTTGCTCAGGATAGCACGTAAGATTTATTTCAATAATTTAATGATCATTAGTGGCAAACGTTCCACGAAAGTAATACACTACATAAACTCTAGCAACATTGGCATTATAAGAACTGACAAAACCTGGGTGTTCCGAGATGGCTTTGTGATGGATATTGTTCCTGAATTTATAGTGACAATTTCAATACCTGATATGATGAAATTTGATATGATAGCAGAATTGGGATTAATTCTTGATAGTGAATCATATGTGTATGTTATTAGATATATTTTGTGAGGCATGATTATAGCATATTATTATATTTCTTGAAATTTTTTGTTCTCCCTTTGCAAGGGAAGTTACAAAAGTTACAACTTGCATGTTAATTTAATTTATTCAAAGCTCAGTTTGATCATTTTAAACGCTCTTGAAAACTCGCTATATGCGGCTACAAGTGCATTTAGGAGGCGGGCGCTCCAGATAGCGTGGCCTGGGACTGCTACGTCCTAAACACAACTGCGGATGATGAGGAACATGGAATTTCTACATGGAGTTCATGATTAAATTCATTATTATTTATGATAAAATAAAAACTGACTTATTTAAATAATTTAAATTTCAATTCGGTAATAATTTACTTATTATTAAATTTATTCATTCATGACCATATTTAATGAAAACCTAAATGGTGGTCTGAACGATCATCGTTTTTTTCTGTTTTGGATTGTAGCCACAACTTTATTCAAGTAGTAAGAGGTTTAGAGTCCACATGCAGCTTGTAATATTCAAAACTGCCCACATTTTCTTCCTACTCAGCTATAACAGACGAGGATTGGCAAGAGGTACGTGACTTCATACGGCTGTGACCTGAAGCCTGGTACATCCATGCACCAGCCAACCCGCCGTAACCAATTCAGCCTAATTACTTGAGTGATGACACTGAACTGATTCCACGCATGACATTCCAGCCTCACCACACAACATACACATCTAATTTATGCATATGATATGACATCATGACACACCGATGCAGACACATGCACCACACAGCTAGGTACAACCTTTTACATCACTCACCTATAGTGGGATGGCTCACGCAAGACAGACTCAAAACAGCCCTCACGAAATCAAGAAGCACTCTACCAAAAAATCAGACAAAGAAACATGAAAACAGACCTACAGTCCCACATCACCACCATGCAACATTCACATACACACGAAATTAAGATTTTTGGAGTCACTTCAATAGCTTTTGGTCTGCACATTCGCAACAACAAAACAAAAGGCAGATCTAAGATAAACACTTTAATAGCCCTAATAGGAACAACATTCGGATGAAAAAATTAAACCTTACAGTAGTATTGAAATAGTACCTACGCTCAGTGCTGGACCTGAGCACCTGCCATCTAACCAACGCTCCACAACCACATACAAACCATACAAAACACAGCACCCAGAATCGCATTATAGGCAGCACACAGACCTCACCGTACAGTGCCCCCACTGCCAAATACTCACCCACACAGCACCCACAACTATACAGTCATTCAGCTGTGTGGTCCGAGCGCCTCGGGTTGTGGTCTTTCTTTGCGACGCGGGCTTCCTGACGTCGCCGGACCCGAGCAACAATTAAAAACAGATTCAGCAAAGCAGCCAACAAACCCAACCAAGCAGCCAACAAACCCAACCAAGCAGCCAACCACCTCGGCCAACCAGTCAACCCCATTATCTATCTAAGCATCCAGCCAATTCAGACAAGCAGCCAACGACCTCGGCCAACCAGTCATACACAGCCAACCAATTCAGCCAAGCAGTCAACCATGCACCTTCGACAAGCGGCAATGCCATCACTGCCTCCATTGCTTGTTTAATGTTTTTTATCTCTAAATAATATTTGCGGACTAGGCTCATCAGCCAATCATGAAATTACGATTATCCTGGTTGAATATAATTTTATGAATAATTATCGGAACATTTTATTATTTAACAATATCTAACTTATATCCGATTCGCGTGATCAAAAATCAAAATTTGAATTATTTTTAAGAAATGTCTACCATGCATTAATATAATATTGATTTTTGGAGCCCGACACAAAAGAATTAACATGATTAACATGATTTGTTTTGTTGTCTAGATTATTTATTGTAATAATGATAATTCGAATAGTAATTATTAATTACGCTCTTTTCTATTAATGTGATTAATAAATTTTAAAATTTCAGCAACGTCTTTGATCAGCAGCAACAATTAAACCCTGAAATTCAGTATACATAACCTTAGACCATCGGTGCATGCATGGTGTCCAATATCGTTGCATGGATGGGGTAATTACAGCACTGCACCTAACATGTTATTGGCATTTTTAATCGGTATTTTTTTAGACTGTAAGCTAACAAATTTAATTTTACTTTGTTCATTTATTTCCCTCTGAAATCATAAAGATATTCTCTGAGAGATTGTTTTTTTATTCTGAAAATAACATGGAGATATAGGTCATCAGAAACAATGAATTTTTTGTAGTATGTTAAATGTATACTAAAGAGAGAGAATTTTTCGAATTCTGCCATTTACCACTAACTCGAACTCAAGAAGAATGATATGAACATCGAACGTTTAGAACCTAATTGTTCCATACAAAAAACAACGACTAGAATTATCGCAGGTTTTCAAAAATCAAGATTCATGAATCCAATTCCTGCATGAGAGTCTTAACAGCGTCGCTAATTTTTATACCGCTGCAACCCAGCGCTCTCCTTGAAAATGGTTTTCTCATCCAAATATATTGCTCAGAATTCTTGGAAGCAGATCTAGCATGCGAGTCTAAACAGCGTCGCTCATTTTTCTGTTGCCTCAAACCAGGAGTGTTGCGTTGTCGGTGGCGGGCGGCTAGCTAAACTTTACAGATACACTCAGTAAATGTATATGAGCCTTTGTCCAAATCGCGATGTACTTTTTGCCTTTGAGTGGGACAAACTAACCCAGTTTAAACTAGGAAATGTACTAGGTGCAATGACTGAGTCGCGATTTGAACAATGGGACTCATCAATTCTTCTGAGTTACCCTTAACAAAGCGCCGCTAAGTGGTTGTAAGGGGAGAGACACTGAGCACTCGAGAGGCTTCCGCTACTCCGTCATGATAATGAAGCTTTAAAAACAAACGCTTCACTCACTTCAGAATATCTTCTTGCTGCCGTGTGGCACTATTTCAGGAAATTATCTCAGCGGTTGTTTGCTAAACGAGGATCCAGCATTTTGCATCTCGTGTCTCCAATATCCATTACCGCTCCGAATTAAGCTTTTATTCTAAATGATCTTGGATTTGGTTGGGTAACGTTGACGATTCGCAAAATTATTCAAGCATGAAGACGAATTAAAAGAAAAACATCAAATATCTGGTTAAATTAAGGGCAAGGTGGGTGGTCTCTTGCAACTGGTGATGTTGCAGTGGTTGAACTTCAACTGCAGAAAGCCAGTCTCAACCAATGCCAACCCTCGCACGGAGCGAGGGAAGTGGGGAACCCTCAGCTGAGGGCCAATGAACAGTGAGGGGCTCAACCGCAAGCCATTCTTGACTGTGATTGGCTGCTCGTGCTGGGCAGACGTCGCTCATTGGCTGCGTGACTTTCCCTCAATTCAGGTCTCTCAGGTCGCGGGTTGGCGAGAGGGTAGAGAGTTGAGGCACGATGCCCGATGAGGGCATCAACTGTGATGTTTGGACAGAAAGTGTGATGTTGGTTATGGCAAGAGTATGCACTACAAAGTCAATATTGCGAAGGTGTGAAGTGCGATGTCGTTTAGAATATCAATTCATTATTGAGAAGATATTTTGTTTGAACTACACAATGCTTTAGTTCACGACATTTAATCGTGAACTAAAATGTCGAGGATTTAAATGAAAAATACGTTTAAATTTAATAAGGACGAGAACACACAGTGCTACTATACGATATATAGTAATCAGTGTGCCGAAAAAAATTGCATTTAAAGCTGGCTTGAGATTATTTAATGTTTGATTAATCACATAAAATAAAAAATTCTATTTGACCCTCGTTAGAAAGTTTGAAAAATTTACTATGTGCAGTTTTGAATTAACTAAATAGATACCAATTTATAAATTAAGTTCCACTTTTGGTCCAATATTGCCTGCCATCATCGCGATGACTTAATATTCTCCCACTAAGAATAAATTTCCTGGGTCAGGCAATGTCCCGACACGACGGGTATTCCTCATTAAATAATGGCGTTAAACACACGCCATCTAAATGTGAAAACATCTGCCAAATTTACACGGGATTTGACTACTTTCAAATATTATATAAAGACTGCGAACATATAATGTTTGCAACAATGGTTTGCGTGCGTTGTTAATTACAGCTTGCTTTACGAATAATGTTTCGCGGTATTTCCTGTGCATGAAAATGGTCGAGTATAACTAATGTATATGTTTTCGTTTACTACATAGCTCGGAAACTCTCGTGTATAGGGTAACTGACTCAGAGGTCAATGTCATATGATTAATAAAATTCGTGTACAAACTTTCTAACAGAATTGTGTCTATCGTGAGAAGATTTAAATGATCAAGCTTACTCGTGTAGTATTCAACATGTAATAATCATAATCGTAAAAAAATAAAAAACATTGATTATAGGAAAACTTACAATCAAGTAATATCAAAAATTTTCGAAATCCTGTGGAAAAATTTTCATGCAATTTGTGTGTAGGGAATCTATAAGGGAAAAACTTTAAGCCTGAAATTAAAAATTTCTACGGTCTTGTGTCACCTGACTCTAAAATTAATTGAAATTACTTTTTCACAGATCTCTTTGCTATACAGTGACGGGAACCATTTGCTAGTTACTATAGTGACGGTAATTAACCATCTATACGTCTTGGCAATTATTACTGCTCATATCTATTCATTATTAATTACTTTCCCTGCTTGCATCGCTGCTGCTATAGTGAACTTTGAGTATTACATGTATTTTAAATTATATTCTGGCACATAAATTGACGCCAACGTTATTTCTTCTAAATTTGATCTTCGGTGTGGCCGTTAATAACCATATTTAGTTAGTGTAGCCGCTCCTCACAATATTTATTTAGTGTAATCACAACTCATTATTATTAACCACTATTTTATCAGTCCAGCTATACTCATCACGACCTATTTCCCTGCCTATATCAATAACCCAATTGGGAGTTTCCATGTATTTTCCAAATGATCAACAATTTCTCACTGGCGAGAAAGCTGTTGTTATTTGCTGAGACTTCGTAAATTGTTTGTTTGGTAAATTATTGAGTTCGGTGAAAAGAGCGATATACAACGACGAAAGAGTTAGGTAAAGAGAGTGACATACAACGACTAAAGAGTTAAGTAAAGAGAGTGACATACAACGACTAAAGAGTTATAGGTAAAGAGACTGCATACAACGACTAAAGAGTTAAGTATAAGAGAGTGACATACAACGACTAAAGAGTTATATGTAAAGAGACTGCATACAACGACTGAAGAGTTAGGTAAAGAGAGTGACATGCACAGACTAAAGAGTTAGGTAAAGAGAGTGACATACAACGACTGAGGATTTAGGTAAAGAGAGTGACCTGCAACGACTAAAGAGTTATAGGTAAAGAGAGTGACATACAACGACTGAGGATTTAGGTGATGTTTGGACGGAGTTAAGTAAAGAGATTGACATGCAACGTAAAGAGAGTAAAGAGAGTGACATGCAACGACTGATGAGTTAGATATAAAGTGAGTGATAAACAACGACTACAGAGGTAAAAAAATCGAGTGACATACAACGACTGAAGAGTTAGGTAAAGAGCTAGAGTGCAACATGCAGCGACTGAAGAGACATACATTGAATTTCTGCACGCATTGCGAGTATCGATTGATGGTGAGTCAGTCCAGTAATGATTTTAGATGAGAAAATTTGATACCGCACGAAGGGCAATGAAGGAGCAGTGAGACACATTTTATGATGCAAGGAAGCCTCTTATGTTATATGAATCCGATGAAACTTTCCGTTAAAAATGTAGGGCGCATGCACTCAGGTTGACATTTTCCATGGATGCGAAATAATTTCAACTAGAAAATTATTCGCAAAGATAGATGAAAAATTACTTATGCGGCAGCAGTGTTATGTGTATTTACAGAACGTTTAAACGTTGTCAATTTATTATGTCGGTTTCGTTACTGCGCAGCTTAACAAACTTTCTTAACAAGATCGCATGATTAAAAACAAGATCCTCATGCAGGAACACATCAATATAGTCTATCAATATCATCTAGTGTCAATCCTTCAAATATGTTCTAGATTTTTGAATCCATAAATTGAAAAAATAAAGCAATTTTTACTTAATTAATTAAAACAAACAGAAGTGAAGAAGCATAATTAAACAGTTTGAGGGTGCCGCCCTAGCACGATGGTCAGCCGACGCGCCAGCAGGACGCCCAAATGTGCGCGGTGCCGCAACCACGGCGTCGTGTCGGGGCTGAAGGGCCACAAGCGGCTGTGTCGGTGGCGGGAGTGTGGCTGTGGCGGGTGTCGGCTCGTGGCGGAGCGGCAGCGGCTCATGGCGGCTCAGGTGGCGCTGCGCAGGTGGGAACATTTTTTATTATTATATTATTAGGTTATTATATTATTTTATTATTATTATTATTATTATTATTATTATTATTATTATTATTATTATTATTATTATTATTATTATTATTATTATTATTATTATTATTATTATTATTATTATTATTAGGATTATTAATTAATTTTATCAACGGTTATGAAAGAATCTGTGTGCCTGTAAATATCTATATGTTTTAAATAGTCTCTAAAGAGGAAATTTTTATGTGATTTTTCTAATTAGTTTTTAATTAATGCTCTGCTGGGTGAAATGGATGTATTGTTTGAGATGTCAGCTGAAGATTTTGTTAACTCGTACTATTATTATTATTCTTACTAATATTATTTTGTATGAAGTGATTATCGCGACGTCCGGAACAAAACGTATCAAGGGCACGCTACAAACATAGGAAACTATATAGTAACATGTTGTAAATAACTTCGTCTTCGTTAGTGGTGTACAGACTGTGATGAGCTTACCACTAGTGGTTGCGCGATGCTTTACGCCAGCAAATTTTGAGTCATGAGTGCTTTTTCGTTTTTTTTTTTTTGGAAAAATGTTGACTGCCTTTCACAGGATAATGTGGCAGCGATTGTTTCCTTGTCCCAGCGACCAAAAGTTAAATTTAAACATATAATTACTTTGTTAATTTTCAGCGCAGCAAGTGATGAATAATGCAAATAATGGAACATTTTGGAGGCCACTATGCACAGTAGGCGGTAAATGTACTAGACCTCAAAATACAATTAGTACTTAGTTCTAGCATCCACTGATTGATCTGATCACCACATGACGTGTATTCACCGATTTTTTAACAACAGAAAATAGATACATAATTGCGTGCAAAAGTCGCTTTGTCAGTTCTTATGAATTATTAATGAAAAGAAATCGTAAACATTTAAATGAGTTTGCGAAAATTTGTTTTAGAAAATTAACCATCGCTGCAATGAACCAGTTACGCATGCGCTCATAGAAGCTCGATACTGAAGATTATTTTTCAGGTATTCAAATTCATTAATATCAATTACATTGGTTAAAATTATCGCGGTATGTGGCTAATTAAGACGACGTCTCTGGTACCCTTTTTAGTTTAAAACATCATGCACAAACGTTATACTATATTAGTTTTGCTTATGCTTTGGCTCCGCACTAACTTTTACGAAACCATTAACGCAAATTAACCTCAACATTAGCGTAAAGGTCATGCAGAGGTGATATATGAACGCGAATGTCATTGCCGTCCATCAGCGGCATTATAACGCAAATTACCGAATTACCAGAAATCAAATGATTTTTCTATCATAAAGAAATTCTTCAATTCATGTTCAAGACTTCGATCAGGGCTTCCTGTTGTATATATAGATATTTAAGCTTGCGAGAATTGATGAAGCCTCAAATCCGAAGATTCACGGACACTGCCCTTGAATTCTTTTAAAATTATGAATCTTTTCTTCCTTTAAACCATCACTATAATTTAGTCATATCGAAACAGAAGCTCGATCAGAGTTAACCGAGTTATCCAGATTTTAGTGCATGTGCTCTAAACAGTTTCTTTCATCAGTTCAAATCACCACAAATGTCTTTCAGAGTGCATATTATTTTCTACAAATTCAATTCCAAAAATAGAACTCGCTTATCGTGAAATAGGAAAAAGAATAATAAATAAAATTATTGTATTTAAATTGCAAATTTCCACGTTCATATGAATTGATTTATCGTCCGCTTGAACTGCGGCCACTATTCTGGTAAGAATAGCATTGAATTGAACTGGCAAGCTTTACTGTATCAATTTATCTTAGATAAGGAATGAATGCATCAAGTGCACCACTTGAAGCTTTATCTATCATTGAGATTATAGCAATTCGTGTACTTGTAGATCATCTGATAAGATAAGAGAAAAATCAGTCTTATCAATCTATTTAATCGGTGTAGCTTATCAATTTGGTGTGATTTGCGATTAATTTTTTCAACACAAATTTAAATAAAATATGCAAAATCTTAATCTACAGGAAGATATTCTTTAAAGTAACTTTGAGTAAAACTCAACTAAATTCAAAAATTTCTCAGGTGTTCTGTAAGTCAATGCAGTAATTATAATGTGATAAATTCGCATTCGTAGGAAGATCTGACGATCAAAATACTTGTGAATACAAGATAAATAAATAACGCCAAGTAACATTTTAATAACTTGTGATACTTAAAATAATTGTGCTCCTTATCCACGGCACAGTCGAGACTTGGTCGATATATTATAAAGAAAATCCAGTATGATGCCACAACGGCAAACCGTCGAATATTTATCTTGTAAAAAAAGCTGCCGTTGCTTTTGGTTTTTTTTTGTGATTAAAAAACGTAGACACATCCAGCAATGTTGAGTGATGGAGCCAAAGCATAAGATGATGTGCATGTGCATGACAGGCCAAATGAAAACAATCCTAGAAATAAGGAACCTCGAAGATAAGGACTCTTTCAAATTTATTGCTTTTGCAGTATAATTACGCATGAAAGAATATTGACATCAACACTGGCAAGTATAAAGTAATGTACTACGTATGTTTTTCTTCCTCTATCGGGACATACCTTTACAGCTATAGTATTTATATATTAAAAAACACCGCGTTCTAATCGGTGTTTTTTTTAATGTGCTGAAAGTCGGAGCTATATTTTTTTGTAAATATATAATTATGATATAAAATCTACAAAAAATTGCTTGGCAGAACTTAAGAGTACTTAATCAAGTAAGCAATTTTGATCTCCTGTTTATTGTGTATTCATTTTGAGTTTTCACATATAATGACTACGTCGATCCAATATTTGACTGGTTAAAATTGTGATGAAATTGAAATAAACTTTGCATTTTCTGCGTTTGAACACGAAACGCATAACGCCTTAATTTGGCTACAATACAGAATTTAGTTTAGAACAGCCAGCCGAAATATGTGCTGCTGTGGTCCTGGCTGTTATTTCAAGTACTAAATTATTACATTTTCTTCTGTATGCATATTGTGTGATTTGCATGTGTACGTATATGCGGCGGTTCAAATTGTTGTTAACCAACAGTATCTAACAGCCTGTGCTGAGCAGCAGCTGTAGCGCAGCAGTATCAGTTCACCGTGTCTCCCAAGAGAACACAACTCGCTATATTTTTTCCTTCACTTCGTAGGTAAACAAGCACATCAATTCAACGCCTGACGACACACCACCAATCTTGGTGTCAGCGCCCCCTCGCTGCCTTGTCAGCTTCATTGTCAGCCTCGGGGATCTTTATCAGCTTTATCAGCTTCTCATTCTTGCATAGGCTCTTATCGGCACCTCAAGTGGCGATTGTTTTCGCGTGAGTGTCTTTTATGAGGACCAAAGCCCGAGGTGTTAAAATGATGTTATGTGCGGGCGCTGTGAAGCGTTAAATAAATGGTTGTGGTTGTCTCAGTTGTGCTACTTGTCAGGGCGATTTTTTTCCTGAAAACAAATAAGCCGATCAGCTACCGGGTCCATGAAACAAGTTATTCTTGCTTAAAGATGACAAAATTTCTTAAAAATAATAGAATGGTAAACATATGAACAGGAATTACAAGAAATTTTATTAGTGATTTTACTTCTTCACCCATTCATTATACTACTCGCGCAACTCGCGCACCACTCAGGCAACACTCGTGCAAAATGTTTATTTATATCATCGGTATCGATAAGGTTATTGAAAGTTTATACGAAAAAAAATTAGCTGCCAAATTTTCAGCACGTAGTCTGGCTTTGAAACGCAAACAAATTCTCCCGACATGTGGTGCTGCAATGTTCAGCGAGTAACGATCAGCATGCGAATCGTTTCACTGCAACGCTGTAACATAGCGAGCATGCGTGACGTTATATAAGCTTCATTATAATAGGCATTCGTAACGTTATATAGGCTTCATTATAACGAGCATCGGTGACGTTATGAGCATCATTAAAACGCGCGTCTGCGACGTTATAATCCTCACTATAACGCGCTTCCGCCGCTGGCTGCGCCACATGGCAGCCAAAAGTAACGTCGGCATTGTGGCTATGGCGCCAGGTGAGGGCCATCGCTCCATGTTTGCCGAGCGTCGCAACTCTTATGAGTGAGTCGTCGCACCTCATTAGTGCCGAGCCGCTCACAATCTTATGAGGGAATATTTTACTACCGCCGTAAAAAACTCACAATCTTATGAGGGAATATTTTACTACAACCGTAAAAATAAAGAGGAAGCTCAGACTTGTTTATGAAGAATATTCGGGGATATATAATTTACGGCAAGCGAACACATGATCTGCTCCAACGTACGAGAGCTGCGAAGAAATTCGTAAATAAATTCCTGCGAGGATTTTAGTTGGGAGCGACGATTGAGAGATGATCATGTTTCTGATTTGTTTGGTTTGTTCAGAATAGGAAGTTTATTGGCTCAAAGCAAACTATTGGCTGTCATAACATAGTTAATTTGTTCGCAATACTAATCAGTAGATTTGAAGAGAGGTTCTGTCGCTCCCGGCCTCCTACTGTCAGACGGCATTAATAATGGGGATTTAAATCGGAATTTTCCATTCCATCAAAGAAAGAATCAGAATTAATTAAGTAACCGAGAAAAAAATTCATCAGAAATTTTATTAAGATAAGAGCAGACAGGAATCAGGGATAACTTTGCCCAAATATCGGTTCAGAATTTTCAAATTTACTTCAACAGAAGTAACTACAAGATAATCTACCAGCTGCATTACAATCAACATTACATCTTTAAGTATATGTATTGAACATTCCACCCGTTACTGGTCTCATTTTGTGTGCACATGTAACAGTGACAAAATATGAGTCCAAATAATTTTTCGAGGAATCTGTCCATTATGTTGAACTTTTTGTATAGAAATGAGATCTGCTGGATTAAACATTAAATTACAATAATCGCTTATTGTAGTTAATTCGTTAATTAAAACAATACTAACGAGGATTGGTTCTCAGAAATCGCTAAAGCATTGCTCACTTTGTACTCAGGAAAATTAATAGGTTATAGTCTATAAATTGCACTTTTTCACCAACAGCTCGAGCTGAGTGCGGACATAGAACTGATACCTTCTGCCGAGCCAAACTGTATAAAAATTACCCAGACACGGGCTAAAAATGCATCGCTAACTTTACAAAGTCACTTTCATTTCTCTGTGCGTGTGTTAATGGAGTAACATTAACGAACATTCGTTACATTCGTTGTCATAAATTAATAACGAATTATTCGCGCTGTCTGCTGCGCAGGTATCACGCGACAGAGGCGACCGGCAGGCGGTCCGACAGCGCAGTCGCGGAGCAGGCGAATCCTGCTGAACTGCAACAAACTGCCTGCGAGTCTGCGGATGGCGGAGTGACGGAACACAAACATTCGGGTTCGTGAGTGTTGATTTTTTTTTAATTTCTGGTGTGGTTGAAGAAATCTAATGCGTTAAGTTATGTTATCAAATTGTCAAAAACAATTTAAGGGATCTGCCAAGGACGAATCTGGCGTGAAGGGACATAGCGCCGCATGAAAACGTTAGCGATGAGAAGTTTACAGTCATGTGATATTATTCTTTAATTGGAAAAAGCTTTTGGATTCTTCAAGATTTTAAATCAGGTATACGGTGATGTTTACATTCTTTTCAGCGTGACAAATCAAGCGAGTCTGGTTTCATTGCAAGGAAAAATGCTATTCCAATCTCTAGTACCGAGATTTTTAGATAAATTTACTATTCACGGCAGTCTAATCACGTTAATCTCAAGGAAGTAAATGTTTTCTCATACACAAGAAGCCATAATTAACTCATTTAGGAGCCTTTTAGTTGGGGACAAAATATGAACGATAGCCGATCGTCGTATAGATTTCAGTATATCTAAAAAGCTACCGACTTTGCTCGAAAAAAACTCGCTAACGTTCTTAAGTGGGAATGTAATTATTATAAAAAATATTCCTAAATTTTCTTAATTCTTAAATTTTCGTTTTCATTCCTGACCAGATCTTGCAGACGCCGAAGGAGGCAGCTCCTCTGCTGTAGGCGCTCTCAGCTGCCCTGCCGCACGCGGAGGGCAGACCAGCGCCACCCACAGTCGCTTCAGAGGTGCTTAGCATCTAATGATTTATAGATAAATATTATTTATGAAATAAACGACAGTGAACAATCAGTATAATTACATTGCATTCTGTGAACCAGTGTAGGGAATGCACAAATAAAATATTTACTGTATACCATATTCTGTCCCATATGAGGTGGAAGACCGCGCCCTCACCGCAGCGTCGAGCAGCTGATGGCGCAAAAGAAGTCTTATCAACGGCACCTGAAGCAGCTGCAGGCGACACAGCTGGCGAGGCAGCTGATAGGTGAGGAAAAGCAACTGCACCTTGTTGCTCCCCTTAAGGGCATCGTCTAGAACTATTCAAGATGACAGTAATTCTTTTTAATATAAATTCTTTTTTTTTTTAGAGGTTAATTGATTATATTGATTAGTTAATAATTGTGTATTGCAATGAATAACTTAGGTTAGGAGCGGAGATATAAGGATGTATGTTGTAGGTGCTTTTTGTTAACTCGCCTCCGATCTCAAACTGAAGTAATTATTTTTTCCTTTACACCATCCATTCAAAATACAGTAGGACTTCATAAAAAAAAGTTTATGGAGTATATATCAAGATAATATTGCCTCATTATTGTCTGTACATTTTTCGTACAATTTTTTGCTCAGCAGAGCGGCGTGAGCTGAGCAGCGGCCGCGCCCCGCCGCAGCTAAGCGAGCGGCAGCGCAAGCGACGAGCCTTCGCCGACAAGGAGCTCGAGACGATCATGTACCAGCGAGAGACCGCGGCCACCAACGGTGCAGTGATGGCCGAGCCACGTCCTTCTGGTTCTCTTCTTCTTTCTATGGTTGCCGAACCACTTCCAACTGCTTCTCTTCTTTCTATGGTTGCCGAACCACTTCCATCTGCTTCTCTTCTTTCTATGGACACTGAACCACTTCCTTCTGGTTCTTTTGCATCTGTGGTCAACGAACCACTTCCCTCTGGTTCTCTTGCCTCCAGGAACCACACCAGCGAAATTCTTGCTAGGCACTGCCAATTAAATGCCCGTGACTCTATTAAGAAAGAATCTCTGTTCAAAGCTCCCAAAAGTGAGCAAAATGATGAAGGATTTTCTTCGGTTGGAAACGTCTTGGGTGCAGCTACTCGACCCGTCCCGAACTCTACTGATGCCTCGCTTGGGTTGTCTCAGTTGTACCTCATGGCGCTGATCGCAAGAGGCAGTCCTTTCCTTCACCCATTAACCCCCTCCAGCCTAAGTTTTCAACAGCCAGACAACACAAGTCACTCGTTAATGACGTGCACGAACCCTAGTCCACTCCTGAGACCCTCGTTTGACCTCTTGCCACAAGCTTCCCTCGCCGACAGTCTGCAGTCGCTCCGCATGCCGGCCGTGAACGAGCCCGTGACGCCTAACACGTTGTCTCTGCATCATGCCATGACGCCTCAGTCACCCCACAAAGATGGTGTGAATTTGCCGGTGCGACTACACCAACTGTCATTAAATCAGGCGAAAATACCGCTGGAAAGCGCGATAATCCGCGACGATATTGAAAATCACGATGGTTGCCATTTTTCGCCTTCAACGGAGTCCTCACGTCTAGACAACAGCTACAACCGCTCGTCATCGACGATGGCGAATGCCCCAAATTTGTTTGCTCTGCCCTCGATGATGGGGTTCACTCCTGTGACTCGTGAAGAAGGCACTGCATTTAAATTACCTTCCCACGGTTTGGATGTGAGTCGACATGCAATTGATAAAGACCGTCTCTATTTTTCTCCATTCATGTCGGCTCAAAACAGATGCGATTCGCAGCCCGAGCTCCTCGAATCTAACAAAAGCTTCCAAAGCTCAATCTTCTTAAACTTTCCGAGTTTGCCCACCTCGTTTGAATTCCCGCATCAAACTTTACAGAACTTTCACCGCAAAGAAACGTCTTCAGCACAAAAATCAGGCGAACCGTTTAACCGAAAATCTACGGAGCAATTTTGTAAGTTTTCAAGTGACTCGAAAACAAACCCGCTTACCAGCCACACGGCAGATCAACAGGAGCGGGAAACTAACCCTGCCAAAATTTCCAGTCGAATTTTTGAATATCCTGGCGGAGAGTCATGTTTCCTGCCCGATTTTGACCCCAAAATTGGAGTAGGTCCCCTGACCCCTCCTCCAGACCAACCCAGCCAGCCCACCAAGAAGAATCGTATTTCTTTTTCTGTTGAATCCATCATCGGACGGTGAAGAAGGGATGCTGTCACCACAAATTTGCAATAAATTTAGCACAAATCCATCATCGGACGGTGAAATAAGGGATGAAGTCAACACAAATAGATCATCGGACGGTGAAATAAGGATGAAGTCAACACAAATCCATCATCGGACTGTGAACGGAGGGATGAAGTCACCACAAATTTCCGGGAACGATTGTTATTTATATCAACGCGTGATAGTAATAAGGCCTATATAATTATATTATTCCTAACATATTTTGTTAGGAGCAATTAAGTTTCTAATAAATCAGGTCGTGTCAGTAAAAAACATGCTTAGCATTGAAAAAATCCGTTCTCAATAACATATGTTCAACATAACAATAACTCTCCGTCTTTAAAGCAATTCTTGTTTCTATAATTTAATTATTGGATCAAATAAATTTCTGGTGTTCTTCTAATATAATGGTTTATGCTTTTAAATGTCAACAATCGTTGTTAATGACATGTGTTGCAATAAAAAACATTACGTTTTGTAGCAATATTTATGAAAATACCCGTTATTAATAGAACCACATTTCATTCAAAACATCACGAACTCTCAGTGAGGAATCTTTTTAATCATTAAAAGTGATCGAAACCGAAACTCTTATTTGAACATCAACCTGCATACGTTCCGAATGAGGATGCCAGTTATTAAATTCAACGATTACGATTGTTAAGTTGAAGAAGCAATGGTATTGATAGCAGGACATATTAATTCTCACTAATGCATTAGATTTATTTAATTTTATAAGGATCAACAAATGAATAATTGTTTTCAAGCGTGTTTTCCTTTTTACTTTAAATAATCAGACTGAAATTTATTACAATTCTCAATTCTTTTGATGTAAGACTTAATATTACATATATTTGTTCTCGTGCGAATGATTACTGATTTGAGTGTTCCATGATCAGCTTATGTAAATAATGCACATGGCTGAGAATGAGTATAGTATGCCGTATATATTGTACTTAATATAGTCTTGCAAACTTTTGCATGGTGTTTATATAGTCACCATGACGATCCTTCACTATTAATTTGACGACAATCATATTACCAGCCCTTGATCTTCATCACTAGAATTTTATTGCACTTATTTATCCACAATTCCAGTTTATTGTTTGAATGTAATTACATTAAGTGATTGAGATATTCTTTATATAGGGTTAATCCAGTCACAACAAAGGATTACTGCAGTCATAAAACTTATTTTAATATTGCATTTCTGAGTTTACATAGAATAGCAAAGAAAATGCCTAGAAATTTTGCAATATCTTCAATAGACAAGTATAAGTAAATAGAATTAAAAATGTTTGCCACAAAAGAGATACAAAACATGATTCAGATAAGTAACGATTTGTTTCGTCTTAAATTCTTGATGAACAAGAGATTTATAAAGTGTTTCCGAGAGTTTATCCTTTATATTATATTGAAGTTTTCTCTGCGCGCTTAATTTTTTCAGTAAACTAAACCCGAACAATCATGTCGTGCTACTAACTTGTTAACACTTAATTTAGAACTCAACAAAGCAATCAATCATATCGTTCTACTAAAATCTTTTACTCCTAAGCTTTTAAACGATTAATTCTTTAAGAAATATCTTCTCCTCCTCCTTTTCCTTTTCACCAAAATATGTTATAAATAAAACCAATTGGCTCAATGATCGGCAATAAAGCTCGAGCTCAGAGATCCGTTTACTTTCTACGCCCCCACACCCTAGTGAGTCATAGGCATAGCGGTCCGAGGTAGGCATTGCATTCACTCAATGGGGCATTGTCCAAATAGTGACCGACATTTTTACCTGTATCATAAGCAGAATTTAACACTCACATGTGATTTAATCGGGCCACAAACTTGGTCAGGATTGCCCATAAAAGGGCACTTGATGAGCATTGCTGTTTGGACAAATGACGCATAGAAGTGCAAAATGTCCATTGCTGTTTGAACAAAGTCTTGGTAATTTCATTAAGAGTAATATTACTGATACGTTATTCGGTCGGGCAGCCAAATTGGGTAAGGATGAACCACAAAAGGGCACAAAGTACATCGCTGTTTGGACAATGCCCGTCACAATTCTCTCAGTGACAGAGTCCCGGCCGCTGACCCCCAGCCACGCTAGAGGAGAGCGGCAGTTGGTGGCAGGGAAGCAGTGCAGGCGCAGTGCAGTGCAGTGCAGTGCAATGCAGTGTGGTGCAGTGCAGTGCAGTACAGTGCAGTGCAGTACAATGCAGTGTGGTGCAATGCATTGCAATGCATTGCAGTGCTCTCTGTGTGGCACCTACCACCAGGCACGTGTGAGGAGCAAAACAAGTCAGCTTGAACGTATATTGAACACGAGTGCTTCAGACGAGAAAACATGTTCTTCTATTTAAGTAGTGTCGTGATATATTTTAGTGAACGATTTATAAAGAAGTTCTGCGAATATGAATTACACGGAAACTTGAAGAATTTTCATGCCACGAGTAAAATTGTACATAAATTTTCTTGAAAAGAATAACAGGTTGGAGTGAATATAAGTAGCATCTATAGTGCGCCTAACTCGTGCGCAGTTCGCTGAAGGAATTCGCTTGCGGACAAAGGACTCGCATGTCCTGCGGTGAGAACATCTTGTGTTGAAGTCATCACTGGTTGGGATTTTCGTTTGAAAAATAATTAACACAGGAGTCACAGTAACACAGGAGTCACATTAACACATTAATACAGGAATCGCATTAACACAATAATAAAGGAGTCACATTAACACAGGAGTGACACTAACACAGGAGTCACATTAACACAGGAATTTTCGTTTGAAAAATAATTGTGTGGGACACGGCTTTTGCTTTCGAGAAATCAATTGAATGTTATTTGTGGTGAGTCGTCGGCTATTCGGTGGCCGCAGATACGCCTGCCAAGAATTCTAATAAGATTCTTTATTAACACACTAACAGAACAGTCCTGATCAACACGTACATCAACACAGGAGTCAATTAAAAGGAGACACATTAAGACAATAATACAAAAGTAACATTAACACATTAATACAAGAGTCACATTAACACTTTAATACAGGAGTCACATTATACATTAAAACNTAGGGATACAACAGGATCAAGCACAATGTGTTACGTAGGGATACAACAGGATCAAGCACAATGTGTTACGTAGGGATACAACAGGATCAAGCCCAATGTGTTACGTAGGGATACAACAGGATCAAGCCCAATGTGTTACGTAGGGATACAACAGGACCAAGCACAATGTGTTACGTAGGCACACAACAGGACCAAGCACAATGTGTTAGGTAGGGATACAACTGGACCAAGCATAATGTGTTACGTAGAGATACAGCAGGACCAAGTACAATGTGTTACGTAGGCACACAACAGGACCACGCACAATGTGCAAGGGTGATCAAATGTTATGATGTAATCCCTGCTTTCCTCAAGCTATAAGGCGATCAATTCCTCGTCATGCTAAGATGAGATCACATCTCCGCCACGATGAGCGGTGTAAGTGAAAGTGCTTCTCATGACCCGACGCATGAATGCTTTGTTCGCTGCTTGCTCCAGCCACGATAATCACTGCAGTGACTTCGGCAGACTCATAGGGAGACAACTTCGTCCGAGGGACAACAAAAATTAGGGGACAACAAATAAAGTACTAATTATTCCACATAAAATTGTATTAATTTCAGCCTCTTTGTAGAAAGTTTTGAAAAATCTAATCAAATCTCATTAAAATATAACAGGATTTCTTAGAATTTAAAAATGCATTAAACCCGTGAGTAATTTACGCCACGATGCAATTTATAATTTATGTGAGTATTGTGAGCATAGGCGACTGAAGACTTTTAGTGTTATTATTTAAGCACGTAAATGTCAGCATTTTTCAACGTGGATAGATACAGGTTGTGGCCTAAACCGAGGTGAGGCATGCGTCACCTCAGCTGCTGAGGTGCCTGGGCCGAGGTGCGGCCTGTGTCACCTCAGGTATTGAGGTGCTAGAGCCGAGGTGCGGCATGTGTCACCTCAGCTATTGAGGTGCCAGGGCCGAGGTGCGGCATGTGTCACCTCAGGTATTGAGGTGCCAGGGCCGAGGTCCGGCATGTGTCACCTCAGGTATTGAGGTGCCAGGGCCGAGGTCCGGCATGTGTCACCTCAGGTATTGAGGTGCCAGGGCCGAGGTCCGGCATGTGCCACCTCAGGTATTGAGGTGCCAGGGGCGAGGTATGGCAAGTGTCACCTAAGTTATTGAGGTGCCAGGGCCGAGGTGCGGCATGTGTCACCTCAGGTGTCCTAATGAGCCTCACTAGCGTCTCCTAACGAGCTCGTCTAGCGTCCCACGCACGGGACGGCGCCCGCGTCACGGGTCGCCGCCGCTGGAATGTTCCTGAGAGGCGAACGGACCCGGACCCACCGGGTATACGGGTCCGACTAATGAAGTTCGGGTCCAATGATCCAATCAGGGTCTAACTATAAACTAATGAAGTACTTTATCTAACTAATGAATGTAACTTAACTAATTAATTAATACATTTCTTCATGTCTAATGACTCAGGACATGCCAACGTCTTGAATGTAAATTCTATATACGATTTATATAGGTTATGACGATCTATGTGAATCAGACAAATTTTATTATTTTTGTTTCTTTAAACATATAGTGATCAGTGCAGCACTGAAATGAAACGAGACCCTCAGACATCAACTTTACCCTCGCTTTACCCTCACTGGAGTCCTAGTGGGAAATTCCCTGGGAGTTTGTGGGAAAATCAATATTGGCCTCTCGAATTCAGAAGCCTGGGGAACAACGAGTGCGTGGAAAACTATGTTGTGGTAATGCCGGGCACGCATTGTGGTGCATCTTATATACGCATGTACGCTTCGTGGAAAATATTTTATCAATTTTATTATTTTCAAGATTTTGTCAATATTTTTTGATAGGCAAATCTATTTTTTTGTATACGGTGAATCTGAACGATGCATTAAAACTCAATGTAATGTTAGTTTATCACAGCTGGCAAATATATTATTCTATTAGTTATGATTAATTTATGAGCCTTCCAATAACAAATGATGAATGATGTTGGCTTACTAATGTTGTTGACGTAGTTTTCGAATAGCTATTTATAGGTGCTATGAGATACTGCAGTAGCGCCATAGGCGGCGATTGGGCGCGCCATGTAAGATGATAAAGAGAAAATGAACTTAAGTTCCACTTAATGTTTATGCACTATAACTGTTACTGACCGATGGAGGTGGATAGAATTGGTCAATATGAGAGGTCATTATACGGGGGTGTGAGGACAATATGAGAAGGTGAGGGATCAAGGTAATTGGTGGAGTTGTCAAAATAAGTGGTCAAGTACTGTATTTTCCTTTTTTACAGGATGAAATAGTTGATTTAAATAAACACAGCTCTCATACAGCATCATTAAAGACCACATATAATAAATAAGAACTAGAGGTAATTCTGTGGAGATAACCACCGATAACAGATAATTAAAGCGGTGATAATTTGCCTGCTGCTAAACAGGATCTCCAGCTTCAGAGGTGAGCACGTCTCGGCAGCTTTCATTTCTCCGTCATATTTCCATATTATTTTTTATTTTTTAGATCCTTGCATATATTGTCAGAGAATTTTTGTTCATGAGGACTGAAAAAGACAACTAATGCCAGCGATTTTTTAACAATTCTAAACAACTGGTTCAGACAATACTCAACTTTTAGTTATTTACTAGTTACAGTTAGTTAGTAACTAGTTACAGTTAGTTAGTAACTAGTTACAATTTGTTTGTACCTAGTTACAGATAGTTTGTGACTAGTTACAGTTAGTTTGTGACTAGTTACAGTTAGTTTGTAACTAATTACAGTTAGTTATGTACTAGTTACAGTTAGTTATGTACTAGTTACAGTTAGTTAGTAACTAGTTACAGTTAGTTAGTAGCTAGTTACAGTTTGTTTGTACCTAGTTACAGTAAGTTTTTGACTAGTTACAGCTAGTTTGTGACTAGTTATAGTTAGTTTGCAACTAGTTACAGTTAAGTATGTACTAGTTCCAGTTAGTTATGTACTAGTTACAGTTAGTTAGTAACTAGTTACAGTTTGTTTGTACCTATTTACAGTTAGTTATGTACTAGTTCCAGTTAGTTATGTACTAGTTACAGTTAGTTAGTAACTAGTTACAGTTAGTTAGTAACTAGTTACAGTTAGTTATGTACTAGTTAAAGTTAGTTAGTAACTAGTTACAGTTAGTTAGTAAGTAGTTATAGTTTGTTTGTACCTAGTTACAGTTAGTTTGTGACTAGTTACAGTTTGTTTGTACCTAGTTACAGTTATTTTGTAACTAGTTACAGTTAGTTTGTGACTAGTTAAAGTTCGTCTGTGACTAGTTACAATTAGTTTGTACCTAGTTACAATTACTTTGTGACTAGTTACAGTTAGTTTGCGACAGTTACCGGTAGTTAGTAGTTACCGCTAGTTCGTAACTAGTTACAGTTACTTTGTAAAGGATAGAAATAGTTGGGTATTTTAATGTTATGTTGTTAATTCTGAGGATAGCAGTGATTCAGAGTTTGACTATGCATGTCCTATAGATGCGGTAATGTTAAGCGAGAGTAACCCCGATGAAAGTAATAACGAGTGTACATCTGTGTCAAATTGTACTGCCGTAGAACTTGAATTGTGTAGTGATTCATTGTTTGATGCTGATTTGGTCATTGAATTCAAGGAGTTGCGTGATAAATATTTGTATCATGTTGCGAGTCATGTCAGTGTTGATCAGGTTGCGGAGGCAATTAATGAGGCTGAACGTAGTGTCTTGAATTGGAGTTTCAGCAGCGAAGAGATTGATTTTGTTCTACCGGAAGAGAGTGCACCCAGATATTCAACGCGAGAACTGGATGACGACGATGCATCTATGCCGGATACGGTAGACAATGTTTCTCCAATCATTGCAGAGGACTCCAACAGTGGAAGTAGCAACGGTTCATTGAGTAGCTTTCTGCTGTGGTTAGAACAGTCGTTGCTTGTACATGGAGAACTTGTTGAAAGAATTACTAATGTGTCGCAAACGTTGAATGATGCGTGGTTAGAAGAGGTCACTGATATTTTATCATTAGGAGACTTACATGCGCGAGATGACCGAACGGATATATTAACCAGAATGAGCAGACATGTAATCATGTACGTGAATCTATAGCAGATTATAGACAAAATGAAGGTCTTTTATGGAGAACTCGTTTTGAACCTAATGATAATGATGAGGTTATTGATGAAGCGTCGGATAGGATTGAGGAGCTGCCCGTGGATAGCTCGAAATTGTGTCGAAGAGTAACGCGTTCGCAAGGACCTGTACAGGAATATCCGAATGTACAAAAATCTACCTTAGAATATAGAATTAAGTAAATCTTAATGTTTTGTCCATTTTAGCGTGTTGTTTTTTGAATAAAGTCTTAAGTGAATTTTAATGTGGTAGTTGAATAGATAGTTTCTAACGAGGTTTTGAATTGTGTTGATTCCTGTGATAAGTATTGAACGGATGCGATTTAGGATGGTATCGGTGTAAAAAAATTGTAAATATCTTTGTATAAAGTAGCGTTATTTTTAAGTGCAATGTGCCCATTACACTTGTTGGGGGGCAATATGTAAAGGATAGAAATAGTTTGTTATTTTAATGTTATGCGAGGCGATAATTTTTGTTCCAAAATGGTTTATTATTTTGAATTTGTCATTTTAGTTTAGAGTTTACGGAAGGCTATATATAAGTGCGGAAGGAGAAGGTGATAAGATTATTCTGTTGTGGAAAGCCGGAGCGGAGGTATGTGCTGCGTTAGGATGTGGACATGTAAATATATACGTGAATAGATTGATGTGAACAAATTGTGTAAATACTTAGGTTATATATGTATGAATACTTTAATGTTTGGGTTACTATTATTTATCTGCTTTGTTTGTTTCTTTTGTAGGAAAGCCTCGAATCTCGAATCTCGAACCTCAAATCTCAAATCTCAGAGTCAAGAGTTAGTCTCGAAAGCCATGCATCCAAGATGAAGTGTTAAAGTGTTAATGTGCCGAAGTTATTATATATTATTTATTGTGTTCATTGAAAGTGGAATAAACTGTTTTAATAAGTACTCGTTAATATCCAGAACCTATACGATCCTGTAGGCTAGTTGGGTGTTCAGAGAGCCCCAACAACTTACTAACTAGTCTCAGTTAGTTAGTAACTAGTTACAGTGTTCTCATTAAGAGACTTGTGCAGCCCCCCTCCCCCACTCCCCGCCCTCGAGATGCAGCGTCTGAGGCTCCCCCTGGCGTCGGTGTTGCTGCAGCTGCTATGCCTCGCTGCGGCTCAGGTGACCTCCTGACCCTTGACCTCCCTCACCCCCTATGGGTTGCATTGTTACCAGAGGTGGGCAGTAGCGCGCTACATGTAGCGGCCGCTACTGGCGGCCGCTACATTTTCAGTAGCAGTAGCGGCGCTACATTTAAGGCAATGATGCAATAGCGGTAGGCCCTCTACATTTAGAGCATGTAGCGGTAGCGGTAGCGGCCGCTACATTTCAAAGGAGCGCTGCCCAGCTCTGATTGTTATCATGTTATTATACTTACTTACTATACATAACTAACAAAGTCTTATTTAAATAAAAATTCATGAAATTCTAGTTATAATATCAAATTTTGTGTCACAGGAAGATCAATTTTTATGTGCGTTTTGGCGTGTGAGTTGATTTCGTGGAGTCGTGATCGTTCAATTGTTATCAGAACGCGCACCTGGTTTTATCCATTATAAAAAAAACACCATTTTGTTATACACCGACCAAAATGAGAACATAAATTCCATAATAATATATTCATACGAGCAGTGTTCAGTATAACATAAATGTTAATCAGTTTATTATGAGCATTCCTAAGTCAACCTAACCTGGGCGCTGGGCAGGAGGGCGCCGTGGCAGCGAGGTGTGGGCGCCGGTGCGTCAACAGATATGGCATGGAGATCTGCTGCGACGACACGCCGCTCAACTGTGAGTCCTATTCAAATAAAAACGCTCATAATAGTACTGGATTTATCTCATATATCTCAACAGTGGGTCATGTTGAAATAAAAACGCTCGTAATACTGAATTCATCTCAACAGTGAGTCATGTTCAAATATTAATGCTCGCAATAATAAATTTATTTTAACAGCGAGTCATGTTCTTATAAAAACGCTCGTAGTACTGAATTCATCTCAACAGTGAGTCCTGTTGAAATAAAAACGCTTGCAATACTCAATTTATGTGCACCATATTTTCAATGATATAATTCGATTGAATTTTAATATTTTTAAAAGTGCCAATAAAATGGCATCCAGGCAACAATTCGCAGTTTTATTGGTCAAAGGCCATTCACCTGCTTATGTCTCTTGGCTATGACATTCCTGAGGAACATTTGAACAGGTGAACGAGTACAAGTTCAAGATTTTGTGCTCTCTGAGTGCCTACTATTATTATAATTGAAATGTACGTCATTTGACGATTTTTACTATTTATAAACGATAGATAGAAGTATTCACAAGATATGAGAAATCAAACCTGAAGCAAATTGAACTATGAATAATATACGTTTAAAAGTTACTTTTTAAAGACAACACTTCCAAAGAATCCAGTGTCTCCAATCTTAAAGATGTACCATGAATTTCTCATTTAATTTTCGAATATTAAAAAAATTAATTTTTCAATTTTTTAATATATAAATTTTTTTTAATATTTAAATTTTTTTCAAAATTATTTATTCTATTAATTGATTCATGCATTGCTTCTGACTTCACACAAGTGTGCAAAATTTCAGATCAATTAGACAGGTAAAAGTGTGTCAAATATCAGTTTTAAGATTTGTAGCTGACAAAATTATTTTTTCAATTTTTTAATATTGAAAAAAAAATTTAATTTTTAAAATCATTTATTTTGACATTTGATTCATGCATTGTCTCTAACTATAAACAAGTATGCATAATTTCAGATCAATAGGATAAGTAGAAGTGTGTTAAATTTTTATTACAAGATTTGTAGCAGACAGACAGACAGACAGACAGACAGACAAACAAACAAACAAGAAGTGAAGTTAAAGAGAAGTGTTGTAAAATAGAGTCGATTCTGATTTTGAGATGCATAGTAAAACGTTGAACTCATCCTTAATGAAATTTTTCAACATCAAAGAAAATTTCATAGAATTTTTTGCACCATCAGAATGGTAATAATATGCGTCTAAAAATTAATTTGTACAGACATTACTTCTAAAAAATACAGTGTCTCCGATGTTACACATCTACAATGGATTCATAATTTTATTTCCATATATTAAAAAAATTAATTTTTAATTTCTTCTTTAATATATGAAAAAATTAAATCTTCAAATTATTTATTGTGTCAATTGATTCATGCATTGTCTCCGACTTCACCTAAGTGTGCAAAATTTCAAATCGATTTGGCAGGTAGAAGTGTGTTAAATATCGATTATAAGATTTGTAGAAGACAAAATTATTTTTCAATTTAAAAAAATTATTTTCAAAATTATATATTCTGTCAATTGATTCATACATTGTCTCCGACTTTATGCAAGTGTGCAAAATTTCAGATCGATTGGAGACGTTGAAGTGTGTTGAATATCGATTATAAGATTTGTAGCAGACAAACCAACAAACAAAAAGTGAAGTTGAAGAAAAGTGTTGTAATAATAATATACGTTTAAAAATTACTTTTTAAATACAGCACTTATAAAGAATCCAGTGTCTCCAATGTTAAATATGTACAATGAATTTCTCATCTTATTTTCGAATATTAAAAAAAATTAATTTTTCAATTTTTAAAAAATTTTTTTTAATTATATATTCCGTCAATTGATTCATGCATTGCCTCCGACTTAACACAAGTGTGAAAATTTTCAGATCAATTGGACAGGTAAAAGTGTGTCAAATATCAGTTATAAGATTTGTAGCTGACGAAATTATTTTTTTTAATTTTTTAATATTGAAACAAAAAATTTTTTAATCATTTTATTTTGTCATTTGATTCTTGCATTGTCTCCAACTTTACGCAAGTGTGCAAAATTTCAGATCGATAGGAAAAGTAGAAGTGTGTTAAATTTCGATTATAAGATTTGCAGCAGACAGACAGACAGACAAACAAGAAGTGAAGTTGAAGAGAAGTCTTGTAAAAAGAGGCGGTTTGCTAGCGATAAAGTTCCGGTGTCAGCAAGAATTCAGGGGCTAAACTAATTATCTGTACCATAATTAAGGTTATTATAAATTTAGAACCGGACAGAGCAGAAACATCTTTCATTGAATTAAATTTATTTTTCTATTCAATTTATGAATAGAAAAAATATAACAAGACTTAACGCAACCAAACCTGTAGCGGAGCTGAGGTGTCCACCCATGCCGCGCATCCTGCCGGACTGCAACGACCCCATCCTCGTGGTTAAGGACATCGGCCCAAAGGTGGGTCATCCTGACGGTGAGTGAGGTGGTCCTGGTGACGGTGGGTGAGGTGGTCCTGGTGACGGTGGGTGAGGTGGTCCTGGTGACGGTGGGTGAGGTGGTCCTGGTGACGGTGGGTGTGGTTGGTCCTGGAGACGGTGGGTGTGGTTGGTCCTGGAGACGGTGGGTGTGGTGGTCCTGGTGACGGTGGGTGTGGTGGTCCTGGTGACGGTGGGTGTGGTGGTCCTGGTGACGGTGGGTGTGGTGGTCCTGGTGACGGTGGGTGTGGTGGGTAGTGCTGGTTTTTAAATGGGGAGCCAGAAACTGTGACGCAAAAATGGACTACAAAAAAAAAAAGATGATGCATCCTTCTTACTGATATAAACAATGATGATCGTACTTTATGAATGTCAACATTATAATCATGGACAACAAAGATGATTGCTCTCCATGATCCTAAATTATTTACGAGTGAACAAGTGATGAAACTGCATGCAAGGAGCTCGTGTTCATGTATTAAGGCGTGTCCCAAGGCTCCTATTAGACGAGCCCAGATCACAATATCTTCCCAGCTTGTTGCATCAGTACCTATACATTGAAAATGAATTGCTCAACAAATAATAATATAATATAATAATTTACCATGCATCGTCCGTCCTGTACAGAAATGCCTGAGCGACAGGGATTGTAGTTCAGACCAGCGCTGTTGTCCCGACACCTGTGATCCCGACGCTACGATCTGCATGCCGGGCCAGCGCAACTTGCACTTCCTCTTCCCGTAGCGCTTGTTAAATCGTCTGAATGTACATCATATATTTACGCAAATTGTGCTCTTTTAGCCTCATTAGCCTTAACGCTTGTTAAATCGTGTGAATGTGCATCATATAATTACGTAAATTGTACTCTTTTAGCCTCATTAGCCTTAACGCTTGTTAAATCGTCTGAATGTACATCATATAATTACGTAAATTGTGCTCTTTTAGCCTCATTACTACGCACATTTGCTCGATAGTTTCATGTGTGATGTACTTTAGCAACAAAGCACGCAATTTCACGTGAAATTTCTAGCCCGAAATTTGATTCAGCGCAATTTTCTGTTATACGGTAAATTTTTTTCAGTTTTAAGGTATCAATTTACCTTTGTATTTCGTATGGGTTCTATATTCTACTGCCATTGAGTGAAACAATATTTCTACACGTTTATCCATCGAAATTGAGCTGCTTAATGCAAAAATGACGCAACCAAGTCGGTGCGTCATTGTGCTTCTGACCTAACCAAATTCGGAGACCGTCTAGGCTTTGACCGAATAGTAGCTACACTCGGCGCAAAATTATTCTGGGTCTGATTGGCCACCCGATCGAAATAAGTTTCTGGTCAGATCGAAATCAGTTTTCTTTATGATTTTATATTCGCCAGAGTGTATGACAAGGTTTTGCCGAGTCGAGTCATACCGAGCTAGTAAGCTGCCCAGATGCTGCCTTTGGAACCCTAAGCGGAAGCGGACATAGAGAAGCTGATTTACGTGCTCCCCGAATCCTAGGCGGCCCTAATGCAGGGTCGCGCACGCCTCTAAATTTTGTTAGGTTATTAAGAGAACGTTATAATTATTATTTTTATAATTATTGCAGTAACGTAAATTATTGCTCCTACAATTATGAATAAACTTGTCCTCATAAGAAAGAGGCGATGCTTTCAATAACCTTCGTAATCTTGCAGTAGAAGTGAAGATGTCAAGGAATTGTTGGGGTCTAAAAACATATCAGTCTCCCCATGTGTCAGCTGAGTACGTATATACTGCCGTGTTTTTGGTCTACAGATCAAGCTTTAATTTCATGGAATTTCATTAAAATTGTTTAATCATGACTTAATCAAATTACTTAATCTGGTGGAAGTTTGCGGTAACGATAATTCTATGCATTCCATTTAACAAATTAATTTTACTGTGTGTGGTGGATTGCGTCATTATATGGATCATCCTGTGTATTGTGCCAACAATGGTGCTCAATAGAAGTTTTTTCTGAAATTTAGTTTTAATCATCAAATTTATCGACATGCGATAGAATTGTTACCGAAATTCCACCCTCACAGATAGCACCAGAGATGGTCCCCGTAATTTGATGATCAATATAAAAATTAATAATAATTTTTTTTATTTTTTCGAATGCCTCAATCTCAAACTGACCATTGACGCTTATCAATTATTGCCAGGCAACCCTGATATATTCCTCCCGTGATATATTTCTCCCGTGATTCGTAAGTTGCGTGGCCACCGTAAGTTGCGTGGCCACCGTAAGTTGCGTGGCCACCGTAAGTTGCGTGGCCACCGTAAGTTGCGTGGGCCACCGTTAGTGCGGTGTTAGTCAGACATGACGAGAAATATTGCCGGGTCTGTTCCGGGTACAAATAAATCTTGGGATCGAAATTGCGTAAAATTTACGTCGCAAATTCCCGGCCAAAGTTTATTCAGAATTAAACGTATTTATCAAAGCCGTAAGAGAAAAAGAAGGAAGGAAGAGAAATAGAAGCTTACGATGAAACATATTTTTGTACAACAAACCAGTGTGTATTGCCGTGAAGCTGGCCGGTATAGGTTGAAATATTAGTATGGACACCTGAAAGCCCAAATTTGTGGTGGTTGCATCTTCTGCCTCTGCGGCGACAGTAGACGATCTATGTAAGTTGTCAGTTGCTAGAGTCATCACGTGTAAGCTGACATATGAACGTTTAGTCAGCACGCATCAGCTGTTTTGTGAACGTTTTGCCGGCACATGTCAGCTGACAAACGACATTTCTGCCAGCATGCGTCAGTTGTCATAAAAATTTTCTGCTAGCACACATCAGCTGACATCATAAAGTTCTACCTACACGTGCCTGCTGACACATGAACGCGTTCTATCCAGCACGTGTCGCTGTGTTGTGTTCAGCACATGTTGTGTCCAGCACGTGTCGTTGTCCAGCACATGTCGTTGTGTCCAGCACGTGTCGTTGTCCAGCACATGTCAGTAGGCTTGTCAAGAACTGCATACTCCGTTCAGATCAAGACGACTTCGCTCGTTAGTTTCCGGCCGTCATTACTGCAGGATTTGTTCCTGTATTTGACAGCTCGGTTAATAACCTCGCTGAGGTGCTGGCTGAGTGATGCGTTATCATTGAGCTGCAGGCCGCACGATGTTGTATCATCATTGAGCTGCAGGCCGTACGATGTTGTATCATCATTGAGCTGCAGGCCGTACGATGTTGTATCATCATTGAGCTGCAGGCCGTACGATCATACGATGTTGTATCATCATGGAGCTGCAGGCCGCATATTATCAATGCCTACCCCCAAGTGCGCAGGTCAAGTGGAGGCTCCTCAGGTCGCACATCCGCTGACAAATTGGAAGCGGAAGTCGCTGTGGAAGACACGGCGGGGTCATTGGGTACGTGGGGTGTCGGGGTCACCGGGTACGCAGAATAGCTATGCTGTCGTCTCTAGCAGATGTATTCTATTAGATGCCCAGCGTGCCACCAGCTTGGCGATGATGCGTTCTGTCGTATGATAATTAGATTCACAATTGGGCTTAGCATCCCGAAAAGTTTGCATTTAAAACACATCATGGGAATGAAACGAAAACAAACTGAAGTACAATTATAATGATACTTCGGCAAGGTTAGAGTTGCTTAAGTTGTCAATATCTGAAACGTGAAACATCGTTCTGCAACAACGTTCGAGTGGCGTAAATTTCAGTTTAAACGAAATCTGGACTTTGATTTTTATTAGGTCTCAACTTCAGACAGATTAGGATTTCGAATTACATGAACGCAGTGTTTTACGCATTAAGCGATCCAGGAACACCAGCGAAAAACGAATTTCCGTGAAGTTTGAAATATAAATATTTAACGTGTATTTGCGCTCCTAGTGTGGAGCGTTAAAGTTGTCACTCAGTGACGCATGTGGAGCGTTGAAGTCGTCACTCAGTGACGCATGTGGAGCGTTGAAGTTGTCACTCAGTGACGCATTTGGAGCGTTGAAGTTGTCACTCAGTGACGCATTTGGAGCGTTGAAGTTGTCACTCAGTGACGCATTTGGAGCGTTGAAGTTGTCACTCAGTGACGCATTTGGAGCGTTGAAGTTGTCACTCAGTGACGCATTTGGAGCGTTGAAGTTGTCACTCAGTGACGCATTTGGAGCGTTGAAGTTGTCACTCAGTGACGCATTTGGAGCGTTGAAGTTGTCACTCAGTGACGCATTTGGAGCGTTGAAGTTGTCACTCAGTGACGCATTTGGAGCGTTGAAGTTGTCACTCAGTGACGCATTTGGAGCGTTGAAGTTGTCACTCAGTGACGCATTTGGAGCGTTGAAGTTGTCACTCAGTGACGCATTTGGAGCGTTGAAGTTGTCACTCAGTGACGCATTTGGAGCGTTGAAGTTGTCACTCAGTGACGCATTTGGAGCGTTGAAGTTGTCACTCAGTGACGCATTTGGAGCGTTGAAGTTGTCACTCAGTGACGCATTTGGAGCGTTGAAGTTGTCACTCAGTGACGCATTTGGAGCGTTGAAGTTGTCACTCAGTGACGCATTTGGAGCGTTGAAGTTGTCACTCAGTGACGCATTTGGAGCGTTGAAGTTGTCACTCAGTGACGCATGTGGAGCGTTGAAGTTGTCACTCAATGACGCATTTGGAGCGTTGAAGTTTTCACTCAGTGACGCATGTGGAGCGTTGAAGTTTTCACTCAGTGACGCCTGGTGGTAATGGAAAATTTCCGCTCCTCCGATATTTAAGTTTATTGATTCCTATCACGCTGTGTACTTTGTTCCCATCACGATGTGTACTTTGTTCCCATCACGATGTGTACTTTGTTCCCATCACAATGTGTATTTTGTTCCCATCACAATGTGTACTTTGTTCCCATCACAATGTGTACTTTGTTCCCATCACGATGTGTACTTTGTTCCCATCACGATGTGTACTTTGAACTGCAGCTAGTTTCTCACCTTATATGTTCATTTCGCTGGCCGCAGCAGAAGATCACGTCTCATATTGCCGGTAATTTTCCTTAGGCGTTATCAAAACTCTAGAAGTGATGATTCATTTTCAGTTTCATTCATTGTCTTTCATTCATTGTCATTAACTTCTTAGTTAAATAAGCAAAATACCAAGTTCATACAAATTTGTAATTGCGTAAGTTCTATGGCGGCTAGATGCTAGTGTCCATCAGTGTTGCAAAAACTTACGTAAAAAAATCTTCCTATTTCTTCAAAGCTTTTCTTTTAGGCGAAATTATTTCGAATTATTACTTTACTTTCCTTTAGGCGAAAAGGTCGAGAATTCGCCCCCACACGTCGATTGCTAGCACAGTGTTTGGGTCTAAAATAATACTGAATGTCATGGGGCCATGGACCACAAATTTACCTTTTTGTGGCGGATGAATATGAATTGGATTGAGAATGATTCAAAACCAGTTTTCATTAGTCGGCACAGTTATTTAAAATTTATTCGCAGATCATAAACATTGAAATAAATCATGTATAAATTGAAAAAAAATAAGAAAGGCGACTTGTATAGTTGATTCCGGTGCTGACGCCTTCTTGTGCATTACTGTCTGATAGAAGCAACACGTTATTTATGGATGTTATTTACGGCTATTTACTGATTACGGTATGTACCCGTATTTCAACGTTACAATTTTGCTTTTCGACACTCGTAACACTTGAATTTGCTTTTTGGAACTACATGAAATGAAATAAAGCTATTCAAGATATTTTAAGAAAAAGCCATTCAAAATTTCGTTGTAGAAGATAATAAATTGTTATTAATAGCATATAAATAGCAATTACAATAGGCCTCGTATCACCCCGGCTCCTGCAGTGCACACTGCACGCTGCAGAACCCTGCCTCTGCACTCGCGCAGACATCCGAAATACTCCCAGTCTGCCATAGAATGATGCCGTTTTCTGTTCACAACATAGAAATTGAAAATTTTCTAGCAGAAACTGCTTTATAATGAAAAATTATGATGCATTCGTGATCGCAGATATATTTTATTTACTTTCCTGTTACTGAAGTGCTTCTGCAGTTATGGCTGAATTATACAACATTTCTCGCAGTGGCCATCGAACGCAGGCAGCAAGAACGTAGTCACCTTCGAACGTAGCCAATTGATGTGTAATTAACCCAGGCATTGTCAGATTCTGCTTTCAAAACAATTTGATAGAAAAACATAAAATCATAACAGAGGATCAGTTCGTCCTGCTCCGGGGTTATAAGCAGGAAGCCTGCGGCGTCTAGTAAACTTTAAACCTGTGCCAGTTTCTGGAAAGTGCATTCCAGAAACTGGCACAAGCATTCTTATCTAAAAGTGAGCATTCGACTCATAGTCAAAACAATAAGCGATCAACCAACAACCATGGTCATGAACTTCACAATCCTCGATTTCAAAGCTAAGTGGTGTTCAACAGAATTAAAATCTGAATATATTTCCTAAAATGTTGCAGTGAAATCAAGCTAGTCAAGGAAAACTAAATTAAACATTAAAAAAATATGAATCTTGTTCACCCGAGGTATTTCGATTCGTTGCGTCGCCTACACCGAGTCCTAATAATATGCTCATTTCCCTATTTTTGTAATGAATGAAGTGTTAGAGAGTGAAGGTATTAGAGAACGAAGTGTTTCCGAAACAAACTTCAAAGTTTCTCTTGAACAACTCAACCATCAATATAATTATCCGAACCTACATAAGGCTCAAATAGCCATGAATATTCAAAGATCAAAACATAAATGAAGAATTTGAAATTTAATAACGAACGCAGTCACACTAAAATATTCTACGAGCGTTTTAAATGTGATTTACTTGGTTCAACTACGGTAAATATAGACTAGCTATGAAGCAAAAAAAATTTCGTAATGGATATGATGGTAATTTACGGACATGATTATAATGAATATAATAGAATAGAATAGAAGTGTCTGCGTTGAAGAAATAGGCCCATGGCCTGTTGCCGATTCTTGAGCTTTTCGTGACTTTATTCACAATGGACATTGTTATAATGGATATATTGGACATGGTTATAATGGATATAATGGACATGAATATAATGGATGTAATGAACATGAATATAATGGATTTAAATTTGATGGATATAATGGACTTGGTTCTTCGATATGACAGGAAAACGAAGCAAATGCGTAAAAAAAACTTGGATATTGCTTCTATTTCAACAAAATTGCATCATATCAACATAACAATTCTCGATGGGTTGGCTGGTTAAGTTTAACCGCGGAAGTCTCTGTATTTTATGAAGGTTAGAGGAATTATTGAACTTTTCACATACGATGAACTTGACCTACATAAAATCAAAGTTGTCCTAGCACAGATAGACTAGATCAAAATAAATCAGATGTAGACTATTTCAAAATCTTTCCTTATTGCATTTCATTCAAGTCATTAATTCAGATCTTTCATGAGAAATTTGAAAGTGAATGAATTCTCTTCTGTAAGCTATTAGCTTCAGGGTAAAACTCGTTTTCACAAGAGAACTTGATAAAATACTTATTATTCGCACTGATATCTTATATGATTTTTTCCAAAACTGGCATAATTTAGTGTAATCAATGTTAAGTCTTCTATAAAGTATGTACCACAATCTATTTATTCGTAGACGCCTACAACTGTATAAGTACCCGAAATATTCATGTTGATGATGCTTGACGGTGAAGCTCTAGCAAACTCTGTCCCAGCTTAAAAATTATCTTATGTTTCACCCTTAAGCTATCTATGTTTCTTCCGACGCTACTCTGTGTTTTCAGGAACTAACTATAGAAATCAACTGATGAATGTATGCACTGCGTAGTTATCGTCATTATTCATGCAGGCTCATTGCCTATATACATGCAGGGTGGGGCAGAACCGATTGAGCAGTTTTGAGGCATAATAAAAGAGTAATGGAGGTAAATAAAGAAGAAAGTTTATTTCCCTCGAGGTAAGCATAACATACCATTTGGAATACTTATGTTTTGAAAATAATATCAGAAAGATGGTGGCCGTTAGCTGCATCACACTGTTGGAGTCGTTCTCGGAAGTTTCCTACAGCACGTTCACACATATGGCAAGGTATGGCCATAACCTCTGCTACAATAATCCGTCCCCTTAGCTGTGGTAGGGTGTGAGGGCGACTTCTGAACACCCTTTCTTTTAGATGTCCCCAAAGAAAGATATCGCAAATGCTCAATTCAGGTGACCTCGCCGAGACCCCGAACGTCTGGTGTCTCTGAGGGGTGATTAGCAGTGGCATGCGAGGTCACCTGATTTGAGCATTTGCGATTTGATAATGCGATAACGGCCACCATCTTCCTGATATTCCTGACTTTCTTCATTATGAACCTCCACTACTCTTTTATTACGCCTCAAAACTGCTCTATCGGTTCTGCCCACCCTGTGTTTCCAATCCTCGTCTCGTGCTGTGGTCACGGAAGTATGTTATTCCGCTACCGCAGACGCACGCTCTTAAGCCCCTTTCACACAGGGCAGTAGATACTGCGCGCGTCAAAAATGCCGCGGCAGTATTTACATCGCAATCTTTCACACGAGGCGCTTTTTACTGCTGGGATCTATCAGTCTTGCAGTGCTTTATGCTTCATCAGTCAATCTCTATGTTTATGTAACAATATTTCTATATGGAAATCTATCTCTACGTGAGAATAGTGTAAATACATCTTTATGGAAATACCTATATATTTTATGGAAAATATATCTTATATGAAATATATCTCTATCACTTCAAGGATATATATATATATTTATCAATGTATATCTTTATGTTTATGTAACATTATTTGTGTTCCGATATTTATGTAATAATATTATGCTATAATCTATGTCATTCAGTGCTGTTTATTATGAACCTAAAATACGGCACCACTGTCTGCTAGGATGTGGCGTCAAAAACCACCCAGTGTGAAAGATTACATTGAATACCATTGCAAGCTAAACTGTCGCGGCAAATCTACTGCCGCAGTTTTAGCAGGACACACGCTGGCGTCAGGCGTCAGGTTCTACGCCGCGGTAAAAGCAGTCGTGTGTGAACAGCAGTGCACATTTCGTATGTCCGCTAAGATTCGGCAGTAAATACTGTCGGACGCTGGCAGTATTTACTGCCCTGTGTGAAAGGGGCCTTAGTCTATACAGAAGTTAACCTGCAACTAGTACTACTAGTGGATCTAACTAGTGGGTTGGGCGGCCGGCACGCAGTCCTAGTATATACATGACTCATACTATTCACATATTTCTTGACTCCTGTGACTGAGCACTTGCGGTCGATTTATATTATTCACATATTTCTCGACTCATGTGACTGAGCACCTGGGGTCGGTGCGGTCTTGGCTTTTTGAGACTATAGACGACCAACTGATTTTTTTTCTCTTCTGGGCCTGTTAGTGGGAGAATAGTTAGGCATTGCAAAACCCGGAGGAAAGGATTGAATTAAGAGCCGATGCTGTTTTTTTTTTAAGGTTTACATTAATTTACCTTCATAGTCACAAAATAGTTCATTTCATATTTTGAAAAATCAAATCTGAGTTTAGCTCAAAATGTGGGTTTGAACAGGTCTTTCTTTAAACGGCATACATTCATATAATATTATTAATGTCATTCATGATAACTGCATCAAAAAATTTGAGAGATTATTTATCAAGGGGAACACCGGGCTAATTTGTTAGTATGTTATTATTAATTCATTAAATCTTGTTTATTGCGTTAATACTGAACGCATCAAGTTCTTGTTATGCACGGTGGCCGCTGGGACCATGTTGCACATTTTTACCATGCACCATTGATCCATGTAACTCAATTTGAGAACCCCTGCGCTGGCGTTAAAACCATTAAGAAGCTGAACAATTACATCAGCAGGCGAATGTTCTAATGCACGAGGCGTGTTTTTAGAACAAATATTGTTTTTCGTTACACCGCCGCAACTGGACGGCCGCAGTTTAGTACAGGGTGCGGCGCGGGAACTTACTTATTTGAATTGCGCGCCACGTGGCGGCCATTAGTCCTAGGAAGGTGGCGCCATGTTGAAATCCTTAGTGTACACCAATCGTCCGAGGACCCTAGCTGAACTGCAGAACAACATTCGCGTTGCTATTGCTGACATTGGTCCAGACATGCTTGAGAAGGTGGAGCGAAACTTCCGATCTCGTCTGACAAAATGTATTGAACAGCATGGAGGTCACCTACAAGATGTAATATTCAAGAATTAAACTTGTAAGTAAACCCAACGAAACTTTAAATGTAGCTCTTTGTAAAAAAGAAAGAATTAAAACGCTATCTTTAATACTTTTTACTTTGTGATTTTTTTAAAAGAGTAAGTTCCCACGCCGCACCCTGTACATGTGCACCGTGTAGCTACATCTGTTGGAAAGCCACAGATGCTATATAACGAAACCGTCCAATCGTGTTTTAATTTTTATAGGTGATTTTAAAATGCCTCCACCTATTGAAAATCGCGCCCACTGTTAATTGCGTGCGTTTTTCTGTGCCCAAGGCTTCAAATCAGTTGAGATACGTAGCTAAACCAGTGAGGTGTATGGTGAAAACATTACGAGTGAAGGAATCTTGCAGAAATTGGTTAGGGTCCTTAAAGATGGCCGCACAACGTTATGATGAGTAACGAATTAAGTGGGAGGCATTCAGTCTTTACCGATGATCTTATTCAAAAAGTATACTATACAGTGAAAGAGAACAGACTCTTCACGATTTCGTCATTAGCTCAAAATTTGTCAGCTCTCCCAAACTGTGTTCGATACGAAATTGTCTAATCAGGCTGTCTTATCAGGCGGCAAGCTTCTTTGATGATGGCATACAGAAGCTGGTCTCAAGAGACGTTGAGAGCCACAATATTAATGGGAAGGACGTAGAAAAGTGGAGTAAAATATGGCCTTTCAAAAGGATAAATTATTTCTCGAGAAAATTGCCTTTATGTTTTTATGACAAGACGGTAATACTATGAAACACGCCTTGCAGTTTAGCAGTGGAAATTTCTATTCATTGCTTGATAATGAATAATGCAAATTCTAAACGTAGCATTCCACCAGAAAGTCTCTTGATAACTTGCTTTCTGATCTGCCTGCGCCAGCAAGACGTGTTGTTCGACTTCTTGAAGAAAACAAACAAATAAATTCTTAATAAAAAACATTCTCTGGTCTTCAGTGAAGCTCGCATAGATGCATACAAATTGCAGACTTGCGGACTTATCAATATTGATATCTTATCCTGAGGAGAGCTGGCTGATGAGAACATTCTACTGGCACCACATGAATCCTGTTCGTGTGTATATCAAACGCATTTCTCATATTATTAAAAATTAAGGTTTCAAAAAACATTATGAATAATTTATCGAAAGCTGAAAAAATTCACTTAGGATTTCATCATTAAGTTTATTTGGATAATGCATCTCGTGAAGCTTAATAACATTTCTTCTCGCTTCGAGTCACCGACATGTGGAACAGCCTCCCTGATAGTATACCGTTGACGCTCCGAGTATGAACGCCTTCAAGAACAGACTAGACGAAGCTATGCAGGAGCATATGTTCAGTCTTAAAATGCCTAGCAAATTACGGACCAGGCATACGAAAAATTCAAGAATCGGCAACAGGCCATGGGCCTATATCTTCAGTGCCGACACTTCTATTCTATTCTATTCTAATTCAAAGTCGATCGATGGACTATCATGTTGTACCTTCTTAAATTGAATCCGTACCAATATTGGGTGAAATAATAAAGAACACAATGCAGAGGAGAAGATATAACGCAGATGAAAAAGTACAGAACATAATTCTACGTGTGCTCCTCAACCGATTGATGACTACTATCGATTGCACGTAATTCATCTGTTCGCACTCCCACGCTTCAGTGGAGCTCTAAATTTGACTTGTTGATTATGCTGTCGGTACATTTCTTGGCATCACAAATTAGGGAATGTGGCTTTCCTCACTCTCCCCGCATGCCAAGGGTGGAAACAAAATAATCCTCCTGGCCAATTAGTACGTGGAAGACTGTATATATAGTGAAGAGTTTAATTTCGTCGTTATAACCATTATACGGCATGTTGATGTGAACCCACCTGATGTGACGTTGAAGTGAAGTCATCTCAATCAATTAGCTCACAATAAACATTCTCAATTTCTCACACCTAAACTGAAAAAGTGAATTCTTTCTAAATAGCACTACTGTTCTTTCTCGGACTCAATATGTCGGCAAGAATTTCCTTATCTGTAGTACCTTAATTTTTCGCATTGTCTCATTTCCTCTGCAGCTCATAACAAAAGCTTTTTTTATCAAGGAAACGATAGCCTCGCTCTCTGGGCCATTACACATTTCAGGCCATGTATTGGAAAACATTTAAAGTTATTGCAACGACGTTCGACGAATGTCATTACTGACAGAATGTCACAAAAAAAACCCTCACAATAAATTATGAGGCTGCTCTCAGCCTCATGTAATAAATACTATTCGATCAATGCGGTATTCGTGAATTGTGTCTCTTAGTCCTCAGAGTATGCCAGCTGCACTTGTGATATTTTATTAACTCGTTTTGATATTACCTAGTCTGAAACTCTGGCGTAGCTCAACTCTGGTTTACAAAAACTCTGCAGAAGTTTCTGTAGAGCAGAAACTCTGCTACAGAAACTCTACAGAAACTTGCAGAACTCTGGCTCTGCAGAAACTGAGTAGTTACTCTACAGAAACTTCTGGCACTGACTTAAGTCTCTTCCAAACCTCCATAGAAAGGTTAGGTGTAGACCATTAAATTCATATATGTACATCCTATAGCATCAACTTTGTAGAGTTTGACAGTTGGCAGAAAAGCCATGAAAACATTATGTAAAAGTTTTTTCGCTTACGACTGAGCATGGTAGGCTTTCTAAAGATATTATATACAAAATTTTAATTCTAAAACAAATTGAGCTACCTCTAATTTGGTACGAGATTATCATTCAATATCTAGTATTAAATCTAGCGGCATACAAGCATATAGTATACGCTGCCTAAGTTATTAAAAAACAGACAGAATATAAATTATTTCCGTTTTATTTGCAGAAAGGTAAGAAATTCATCCAAGGTCAAATTTAGATAAGATATTTTGGTCATAACCTTAGAGTTTTCTTCGTCCATTGGGAGCCGCCTCACTCGAAGTGCTCGTCGCTGATTGGCTGGCAGCTACCATGAAGATTGTCACACGTGTTCTCCGGCTGCCTGAAGAACTGATATAAGAAGCTCCGCATTCCCAATCGGCTATCAGTACCAAGAAAGCTATGGTACGGCTAACTTGTTAGTTTACCAGTCAGCTGCTGGATGCAATTAGCACGCTCGGAAATAGAGCGACGAACTCGTCAGCGAATATTAAAGAAGCTTTTGTTTCAACGTCAGACGGAGAGGCTTCACCATTTCCACCTGGAGGTGATTACATGAGGTATTTCAATTGCTGCAATTTCTGCTTTATCTCTGCAAACTCCTTTTTGTAGTGCAGGTAGCTTCCGTCAGCTCGAGTGAGGTGATTTAGTGAGGATTTACAAACTTTTCAAAATTGTTAAACTTAATAAACTTCTAAATACACAATAATAATTCGACAACAAATATTTTGGTTAGTTCAAAAAGTTTAAGTAGGCGAAAATATTTTTATTTTTGGCATATTAGTAGTGGAAGTGCATGTCATTTGTAGGAAGTTTCACTGACACGAAATTCCGTCTTACGATTTTTTCTTTGATGAGTTGCGTTTTGAATCTAAAGAGCTATCTCTTCGATGCTAATAATTATATGGGCAGATTATAATTCATACGTTTCACATAACTCCATTCATAATTTGATTTAACTTTCTGATATGCATCTTATGTTGGAGTAGATGGAGAAAGAAACAATAGTCATTCTTAGCCCACATGAATGTTGCATCCTGATGCAACATTCATGTGGCCAAGAATGACTTCTCCAACTAAGCCTGCACTATTGTTTCTTTCTCCATCTAGGTACTCCAACATTACTATTCTATTCTCCCCCTACTCCTTAATTAATGATTTTTCTTCACGTACTCCGGCATTGCGGCTTAATATCGACATGTTACTATATACAGGCTCATCAATATTTAGCGTTACAACTCTGGGTGGCTAGAACTATGAAATGAAACACAATTGTGAATGTTTGAAAATGTATTTATGTAGGCAGAGGTTCAGAGATACAATTCCCACAATTTCATTCAATATGTTCACCATCAGCATCAATAACGAGTTGTAGACGCTTAGAGAAAGCGTTACACGAGTCACGAATGACACTCTGCGGGATTTTGGCCCACTCCTTCAGTAGTTTGACCTCTAGGGCGTCCAGACTGCTATATGGTGAACGGTCGAGACCTTGCTCTCAAGGTATGACCAGATCCCAAAATCCAGATGATTCAGATCGGGTGACGATGAGGGCCATTCATCTTTGGTAATGAAGTGGGGAACATTCTCGGACAGCCACTCCTGAGTCGATTTGGCCCCATGGGATGGTGCAGAGTCCTGCTGGAACGACCAGGAGCGTTTTTTGAAGTGCTTTCGTGCCCAGGGCAACAATGCACCAACAAGGATGGCATCTCGATAGTTCTTCTGATTCAATTTTGCCCCTTCGTCAACAAAAAAGAGGGGACTCCTTGAGGACTCTGTTACGGCTGCCCAGACCATCACTGAGGTCGGGCATTGCTTCCTATAGTCACCACACGGGATCCTTCGTCTCATTCTTTGACCAAATTCGATCATTTTGGGAGTTGAAAAGGTGTTCAACATTGAATATCTTCTCATCACTGAAAACGAGGTTTGGCAACGTGCCATCATGAATGCGGGAAAGAAGAATCTTGGATCTTTGGAGGCGTTTGTCAACAACTTGAGCAGACAGTTGGAGTTTTTTGACATGCTTGAATGGGGACAACTTAAGGTCCTTCCGGAGATCAGTCGACATGGTTCCATACGACACATTTGACTGTTTTGCGAGTGTATTAATTTTGAAAAAACAATGTAACGCTAAATATTGATGACCCTGTACAGTACGGGTTCTTTTTCCAAGCAATCCTACAGTACTCTTTTTTCTCTACTTTCTTCTATACACTACTGTTTTTTCTTCACCTATTACTGCATTTACGTTCAATTAGCCACCTATTACATCACTAGTTTTTTTCCACCTATTCACTGGATTAACGTTCATTAATCCACCCACTCTTGCATTAATGTTCTACTGTTCTATTCTCTACGAAAGTGGGATATCTTTTCAGAGACTGAATTCTCAACCAAAATTTCGTCCACGATTGAGTAAAAGTTTTCCGAAAATTAATCAAAATAGGAGAATGAACGAGCCAAATCCTCAGTTCTGTAAAACAATTTTTTTAAACCTGACGCATAGGCGTCAGTCATCCTTCCATTGCTGGTATGAACACTAAGATGATAGGAATCCTCCTCAATAACACTGAAGACGGTGTCAGACAATACAGTCAGCGCCGTAAATAATCAAACTGCACGTAACACAACTTGAGAAATGGGAATACTCCACATCAAAGCAACACCAAAAATTCTAAGCTTGATGATAATTGTGTTCTGCATCGAGCATGAACTCTCGCTTCCGTTGCTTACAGTTAGGTTACTTCAAATGGCAATAGGAAAGAAAGTAGGTATAAAATTTAGTTATTAGTCACGCTCATAAGTCACGCCTCATTTCCCTTGTATTCGTTCCTCAGTATAGTAGGACGCACTCGATCTACACTTTAGCAAACACCTAAACGACTCTGCTTAATTAAAGGGACCGTCTTGGTCAAAAAGGCGATAAATTTATCTTTTCCTTTTTCTTGACTCATCAGCTGGTGGATGCTATTGGCACGCTCGGAAATAGGGCGTCAGTCACTATTAAATAAGAGTTTGTTTCAACGTCCGACGGAGAAGCTTCAACATTTCCACCTGGAGGTGATTACAAAAGGTTTTTCAATAACCGCCATTTCTGCTTTATCTCTGCAAACTCCTTTGTGTGTAGTATGTAGCTCTGTTAGCTTGAGTGCAAGTGATTTATTAAGGACAACTCTTACAAACTTTTGAAATTTGTTGAACTTTACAAACTTCTAAATACATATATAATTCGACAACAAATAAAATGATTAGTTCAAAAAGTTAAATAAGGTGAAAAGATTTTTATTTTTGGTACATTAGTAGATGAAGTACTTGCAATTTGTAGGTGCTAAAGTTTCACTGAAAATTCTGTCTTCTCAAAGTCATGTTTTTTTCTTTGATGAGTTACGTTTCGAATATAAAGAGATATCTCTTTGATGCTAATAATTGTGCGGACAAATTATCATTCATAAGTTTCACATAACTCCATTCAGAATTTGATTTAACTTTTTGATATGCATCTAAGGATTCAACATTCATGCGGTCTAAGAAAGACTTCTCCAGCTGCACTATATATATATATACTGTTTCTTTCACCGCCTATATAGTCGAACATTACTGTTCTTTTCTCCCCTACTCCTGAATTTGATGATTTTTCTTCACCTACTCCGGCATTGTTTTTATCCTCCTGTTACTACATTACTGTTCCTTAATTTCTCCAACCACTCCTATATAGTAATCTTTTTTTCTCCACTTTCTCCTAGACTACTGTTTTTTAATCCACCTGTTACTACATTACAGCTTCTTTCTCTACTTACTCCTACAGTACTCTTTTTTCTCCATTTTCTGCTACACTACTGTTTTTACTTCACCTATTACTGCATTTACGTTCGATTCGCCACCCCTTACATCATTAGATTTTCTTCACCAATTTACTAGATTTACGTTCTTTCGTTCACTTACTCCTGCATTACTGTTCTATTGTTTTTTTCCCTACCTATACATCTATACATTCTTGTTTCTCTCTCATTATTCGAAGGTCTAAGTACTCAGCGAATTTGTGAAAGATACCGTTAATTGAACTTCGACAGAAGTGAGATGTATTTCCAGAGACTGAATTCTCAAACTAAATTTCGTCTGCGATTGTGTAAAAATTGCCCGAAAATAGACCAAAATAGGAGAATGAACGAGCCAAATCCTCAGTTCTGTAAAACTTTACTTTTTAAACTTGACGCATTGGCTTCAGTCATCCATCCATCGATGGTATATGAGCATTAAGAAGATAGGAATAGTCCTCAATAACACTGAAAACTGTGTCAGGCATTGCAATCGGCGCCATAAATAATCAAACTGCAGGCACCTAACACAACACGAGAAAGGGGGAATGTTCCACAACAAAGAAAAAACAAAAATTCTAACATTGATGACAATTTTGTTCTGCATCGCGCCTGAACTCGTTTCCGTTGCTCGCAAAATTCAGAGATTGGTGACAGTTTTGATCTACATCGCGCCTGAACTCTCGTTTCCGTTGCTTAAAAGTTGTTTCATATGGCAATTGGAAAAAAAATCTGTATAAATTTAGTTATAAGTCACGTTCATAAGTCACTCCTCATTTCCCTTGTATTCGTTCCTCAATAGGAAGACGCACTCAACACTTTGGAAAACACTGAAACGTCTCTGCTTAATATTCGTTTCACTTTCCAACACTAAGATTTTTGCAGTTGGCCTTTATGGACTCCTTGACTCTCTCTAACATTATCTGTAGATGTTGTGCCTCTACATTCATGTAATGAATAATATTTTTAAAACAGTATTTAACAAATCCTAATTATGACTTTGACCTGAAGGTCTCACTGAGTGCTTATTAAGAGTGCGGGGATAAAACAAATTTCCCCTATTTATTTTCACGAATGCTGCGCCTTATTTTTTCAGTTTCATGAGACATTTTCTCACGATCTAGTTTCAAGGATTTATATTCAATGATTTATTTTCTCACGATTTCAAGTTTTATGATTTATTTTCTCACGATTTCAAGTTTCGTGATTTATTTTTTCACGATTTTAAGTTTCATGATTTATTTTCCGAAAAGTGTATTGGTGATTAATCTTGGCAAAAATTATTGGCCAGGTACAGACTGAGCAACCAGATTTCATTGCTGCAAATCAGTCAGGAAAATTGATCCCCTGGAGCATCATCGTTTGCATAGCATCAGTCCCGACTGGTATCTTTATCAAAAGAAGGTCCAAGCAGCGCCTTCAGTAATTTGAGGCCTGTAAGTAGAAATAATATGCTATATAACTGATATATTGATATGCATCCCATTTCGTAAAAATAATAGCTGGTTATAAGGTTATCGTTTAGGATTCCTTCCCAGGAGATTTTATTTATATTTAAACTTTATCATATATACCCTCAGATGTGGGCACCCCCATGAATAACCCGCGAACCGGTCGAGCGACGACGCTATACAAGCCATCGCCGTCTATATGACCATACTCGTAACTGAAGAAGGAACTCGTCCACAAACTAACACGTAAAGGAAAGAACTCATCAGCAAAATAACACGTAAAGAAAGAACTCGTCCACAAACTAACACGTAAAAGAAAGAACTCGTCCACAAACTAACACGTAAAAGAAAGAACTCGTCTGCATACTAAAACGTAAAAGAAAGAAGTCGTCCGAAAACTAACACGTAAAAGAAAGAACTCGTCCGAAAACTAACACGTAAAAGAAAGAACTCGTCCGAAAACTAACACATAAAAGAAAGAACTCATTCGCAAAAGAACTCGTAAATGAAAGAACTCGTCCACAAACTAACACGTAAAAGAAAGAACTCATCCACAAACTAACACGTAATAGAAAAGAGCGAAAGAAGATCTGCCTCCTCTTGATTTCTTTTTTAGTGCTTTCATCGAGACAGCATCAAGATGCAGAAGAGAGAAGTATCACGTGATATCGCTCAAAAACCACTGCTCATCGCATTTTTGGTTGCAGTTGCACTTTGCAAATTCAAGAAGCTAATCATCGACAAATACAAAGCATATCTTTCTTTCCACTTTGATAAACCAAGTGCATTAGTCGAGCTAAGGAGACTCAGCAGAAAATCGGATTTCTTCCCGCGACATCTCGCTAAGCTTGTTAACTTCATCCGTAGGTTCAATTTGTGCTTTGATGACTTAAAAGATATCCCCAGCTGTTGCCAAAAAGTTCATAGAGGCTCACACAATCTCGGGCAGGGATTGTTCCACCATCTGAAGCAGAGCAATGGCATTGGGAAAACTGATAATCAGAAGCATCTGCGTCTTTTGTGTTTAGCACTAAAACACCTAACCAAAAATAGCGCCAGCAGTGCAATGAGTCCCTTGGAAAGTTCTTCAATTATTGTTCTTGTCAAAAGTTGGAAGAATGTAACCATCAACAATGAACTTGTGATGTTGCTAGCTTGTTGGTTGGAAAAATCCCGTCATCTGCTCACAAATGATAACATAATCGAGTTGAAAAATTTTGTACATGATATGAAAAATCTTACGTCAGAAATGAAATTATTTTTTCTTGCTAAATTAGAGTGCAATGAAGACATTTACACATCGAGAGAAATTGGAAGTACAACCAAGCTAATAAAATCCACAATGGTGTCGAAAGTGAAGAAAAACAAGCAAATTGTGACCATGACCAAACAAACAGTCATTAGCATTCGATTAGCAAACAGTCAAACCGAATTAAAGCTCTTGGATCTGAGTGAACGCATCAAAAGCTTTAACCGACGAGTCAGAGTCACAATTGTTAAAAGCCCGATGGAAACTGAAGATAGTCAAAGTGGAAGTGACAGATCCATGTTTAGAGCCACCTGGGCAGAAACGGTCAACCTTTATACCATGGTGTCTCAGGGAAAGGTACTCAAAGATGATGACAAAGATAATTATTTGCCGGACAAATTTCTTGGCCATCACTATATTTGGTCTGTCAATGCCAACAAGAATACATTTTATTCGTTCTTTGTTAACAGGATGTGTGCCTCCGCACTATTAAAAGTGTCAAGGAAACAGCAGTTGAATGCCAAAGCAATTTCGAAATTGTTGCAGTGTGTCACTAATTTCGATGGTCTAGTTTCACTTTTGAACATCCCAGAAGGCATCTGTACTTTCTTTGTGGATGAGGTGCTGAATAATTACTGGGAGCTAAAAAAGATGACTGGTCCGGACATCCTTGTCATCTTTGTGAAAAAAATCGTGGAGAAAACAACTGAAGAGTATAAGAAAGGAAGTTGGTTGTACAAAACAACTGGAGTCAGAAAAAAGTCTTACGACAGAAATGAAGTCATGAATATTATCTTTGAGGAAATAAACCTCGCCAGACAAGATGCCGTCAAAGCACTTTACAACTGTGTTTACAGAAACAAGAAAACAGTTTTGACGAGTGAAGTTGTGAATAAAATCCTTAACTATAAGACAGAAAAAACATTTCCAGACGGTAAAGAATTTACAGACGGTAAAGAATTTGTAGACTTAATGTCCGAGCTATTTGAAGTTGCTGCAACAATGGATGAACGTAATTACGCCAAGATGTTCAACGAACAGCTCAGTAAATTACAGCCGAATTCACTGGATAATGTTGATAACATTCTTAAATTCATACGCAGGCAAGCCTGGGACGAACAACGGAGCAAAGAGTTGTTCGAGGAAAATGTCCTGGAAAGGCTAGTGGGATTAGTGGGAGTATCTTCTTTGTACTCAACAGACCAAAAGTTGGAAGTCCTGAAGATAATCAGCACCTACCTGCAACATGAGCACAACCTCGCCGTGAGTGACAGGAACTTGGAAAATTTGCTAAAATCCTGTTTTATGTCAAACGAAATTTCATTGAAAAATACAGGGTTAACAGTACTATTGTTGTCACTTGACAAAAAACAGTTGATGACCGAAGGCATTTTGAAAGAGCTCCGAGAAGAGTTGAAGAGACTTCAGAATGAAGAATACACCAGCTTCATGGTGTTCATTCTGAGTAGGATTTTTTGCAGTCAGGGAAATTCATGGCGGAGTTTTTACAATGACCCTTGCCTCATTGAATTAGTCTCAAGCAAGCTGTTGAGCAACCATGTGGTTGAGTTAAATCAATATGACGATGAACTGGTCAAAATTTCGGAACCAGAGGCAGGATTGGCAGGGCATAGTCCCAGCAACCAAATTTCGTTCTTGGCTGCAAATATAATTTTCACATCGGTAGAAAATAAGGTTATTGTGAGTTCTCAGACCCTTGATAATCTACTCCTAGTTTTGGAGTCTTCCTGCAAAAATGAAACCCAAAAGACACAAATCGTTGCTGCCAAAATCTTATACAGACTCACAGAATACACCATATTTGAAGATAGGATTTTAAATCAGTTGCTAGATTTCATGAGCTCTCCAACCTATGATGTGAGTGTGTATGTCCGAGCTGCGTACATGAAAGCATGTGCAAAAGTGGCTTCTGCTCCATCTCCTGTGCCTCTCCATCCAGCCCACTTGGAAAAACTAAGCGACCTTTATGTACCTGGAAGTCTGAAGCTAGGTGAAGTTGACTTTGAAAGTGAAATCAACACCAACCTCTTTGAAGTGCTTTTGTGTGAATCCGAGAAGCATGAATTCATTGATGATATCTTCACGCTTTTTGAAACTGTTCTTGAATTGAACCAAAAATATGTCTCTCAAATACTTGCCATACTCAATTCTTACTCATGTAAGTTCATAGTACCAGATACCGTTGTGAGAACAGTGGAGAAACTTCTTTCTGTTCCTGACTTTTTCGAAGAGGCTTTTTCGGTTACGCATCGAGTCATTGTCAATGGTAATTCTACAGTTTCATGCAAGACTTTAACCGTTCTCGTAGATTGCTTATACAACTCATCAAACGCACAACGCAGAAATAAATCCTTTGAGTTGCTCCAAAGAGCCAGCCAAAACCAAGAAATTCCTGATGACATTTTTCGGAAACTTGAGCTGGCTAGAGCAGGATATTCATTAGACATTGGTGCTGCTGACAGGTCCATGTTGATTAACTTCATCGATAGTTACATTGATAGGGGAATGCTGCTGCCAGTTGACACAATTCTTGCTCTCGAGAAAGAACTCAGTGACACAGGAGTGTTGAAAATTGTCGCCAATGCATCAGGAAACCATCAAATTATTTCACAGCGAATACTAGACCGTCTGACCGAATTGTTTACGATAAATCCAGTAACTGCTGATGACATCAATAGGAGCATCCTTCTTGTCGCCATTTTCGAAAATGCAGTAAAAAACAACCAGACTTTGTCTTCTGACCTTCTGGAAAAACTTGAACTAGCATTGGCAAATGACACTATGGAGCCATGCATCCTCAAGGTGTTCATTTATCAGGCCCAAAAGGGTGAAAAGCTCACACCGAATCTGAACACGATACTTCTTAGCAAGCTGTCAACAGGGCAGCTCTCAGTTCTGAAACTGGAAATGCTCAGTTGCTTGGGATCTCTCATTGAAGCCAATCAAACCGACATTGGACGTTACTTGCCTCAAGTGAACCAAATTCTGACAGAACAAATTTCTTCTGACAACAACGTCGTTCAAAACATGTGCATCACTGCTGTCCGCAAACTGATCACGTTTTGCAAACATGTAGATGAAGACCTGCTCCAGAAACTAGTGGACGTTGCAACAAGATCCGACTGTAACGAATATGTGAGGAACGAAATCGCACTGACTTTTGGTCTTATTAAGGACGAGTATAACCCTGTCATCAAGTTGAAGCAGTTCAGGGAAAAACTCCATCTTGCCAACTTGCACTTCATCTCACCAAAAAATGTGCTCGAACATTTGAAATGCTATACAAATGTCAATGGGAGTTTGCTCGAACAAAATTATCTTCAACTTATACACATAATCGACAATGAAAACATGCAGCTGCAAGGGGAGGCTTTGTGTGTTTTACGTCAAGTTTCGAATAAAGCAAAAATTTCCGATAAACTGCTGGATAGCTTGGCCTTTTTATTCGAGAGCACCGTATCCGACACATTGAGGAAGTCGTGTCTGGAACTGTTAACAGAGATCGTAAAAAGTGGGAAGACTTTGAGTGGTAGAGCTTGGCAATTGTGGGACACAGAGCTGAATCAGGACGCAAATGTGCAAGCATTTCTTCAAAGCTCCTTATGCAAGGAACTAACGAGGGAGTTTGAGCTCACAAATGAAACTTTGTTAAAATTGCATAAGTTACTCCCAGCAAGGCATTATGTTTGCAAGACGAAAAATGTGGAAGATTTTCTCCGTTTGGTGGTCATTGAAGAACCCGACTGTGTTAAGAATCAAGCATTTGTTCTTTTCGTTGAGCAGTGTTTGCTTAAGAAAATTCTCCTGGAAATAACACTGCCATGTTATTGCACGATAATCAAAGAGCGGAAGTGCTACAAAGAGGTGGAGTGTTTGCAGGCATTAGTACTTCACTTCAGTGAGAATGAAAGAGATTTGTCTCATCTTCATACCCGTCTGTTTGAGGCCATGTACCATGCACAACAGTTTAAGCAACTTCCAGACATCTGTCTTGAAGTTGCGTTTGATAATCTTGTCTCCAAAAGTTCAAAAATCAGAGGTTACTCATTCGGAATCCTGAAGTATTCAACAAAAGAAAATTGGAAAAAAGTTCTGATTGACTGGTGCAATGTCAGGTTGGTCAGTTTGAGGGAGAACCTGAATGTGAAAATTGAGCAATCAGAAAACTTTTTGGACTTGATAGAGATCATCGTGTCCTTAAGGATATTTGATGTCACAGTTCCATTAGATGGCAGAAAGGAAATGTGGGAAAAAAATTTGTTGACTTCAAGCATTTTCCTATATTTCAGTGCCTGTCAGTTGGACATAACGGAGTTTGACTCAAAATGGTCCAGGATTAAGAGAGAATTTGGTGATGAAAAGTCTTGTAAAATCTTGTCTCTCATCCAAAAGTGCGAATTTCACAGTTTCACTCAGGTCCTTGAACTTATTTCAATAATCCCTGAACAGCCATTTGATATCATTCTCCATCTATTGAATATTCATGGCCCGGAACCTTTCGAAGCGTTGAAACAACATTGGTGCACGAGAAAGATCCAATCCCAGTGCACATTAAAAAATGGTATCAGTGATCAGTATGCCAAAGAGTTAGCTAGAAAATTGTGTTCCCAATTCAATATACTTTACATACAGGAAATGTTTTCCTGTCTGCAATCTATTGACAATCTGGTTGTCTTTGAAGATCTCATCGAATTTTGTTCAGGAGAAGAAATTCTCTTCAGTGACATCGAGGTTCAAAGATTTGTTCACGTCGAGGATTTATTGCAATTTGTGCAGGGCCAGCATCTAATGAAATGTGTCTCATTTCAGCCAAAAAGTGAAATCGAGAAGAAAAAATTCCAAGACACAATTCGGGCTCTCCGTGATGCTGGGTGTAATTTCCTTCAATTGCACCAACTGGTGTCTGCATTCAACCCTAGTGGGCCAGGCAATCAATTTCCTAATCTGATCAACTTGTTGAACACCATTCTTACTTACAGGTTGGTCGCTACTCCCTGCATTGAAATGTGCCAGAAAGTTGTGACGGAAAACACAACTTTTAAAGTGATCATTCAGGAAATACATCAATTGGCAGTTGAGAATCACTTCCAGTTGGAGGGTAAAGTGAAAGACCTCAATGAGCTTCTAGACGAGTTGCGAGATAAAAATCAATCGGAATCAGAACTTGTATATGAACTCATGGAACAAAATTTCCTTGATATCCAGCAATCCATTTTCCAGGAGCACTCAGACAAAAAGACATGGAATGAAAAACAGATTGTTAGTTGGGCTGAACAGTTCAAGCCTGGATCTGGCAAGACATTCACTGACAATGAGGCAATTGCAGTCATCTACCGAGCCATCTACCTCGTCAATGGTCACAATCTCACCTACCCCCAGATATTGTGCAGTTTAATAGCATTGAAAACAGTTGGAAATGTCAGAGGTAAGTTACTAGAAGTAGCTACTGGTGAAGGGAAATCCACAATCATTTCCATTCTAGCCATAATACATTCTCTAAGAGGCGAAAATGTAGACATCCTCACCAGCTCACCAATTTTAGCTGAAAGGGATGCTAAGCAGCAAGCAAAGTTATACAAAATGTTTAACCTCAAATGCTCTGACAACAGTGACAAAACTATCTACCTGAAAGGCAAGAAGGATTGCTATTCGGCTAACATAGTATATGGTGAGATGTCACAGTTTCAGTTTGACATACTAAGAGACAACTACAGCAAGTTGGACACTTTAGGTGGTAGGAATTTATGTGTGGCTATTGTGGACGAGGTAGATAGCATGTTGATAGACGACAGTTCAAAAATTGCTCGCCTTTCCTCAACTGTCCCAGGGATTGACCATTTTCAAGTGCTTTATGTCTTTATTTGGCAGCACCTGGTTTCGATCAAAAGCAAGTTAATAATGGTCAACAACAAGTTGTACTATGTTAAGGGTACCCTAGGGTTTCATGATGGCACCGTCACTTTGGAGTTTGCTGATGAAAATGGCGATATCATGAAAATCACTGACTTGGAAGTCCACTTTGCACAAACTGGGGGCCGAAGTCCACTTGCTGAGGTTGTTGAAGACGTGGATGAGTTTCTTAGAAACTCTCTAATGTTTTATCTTAAGGATGTGATGGAGCAAAATACGATTTATATTCCAAGCCATTTCGCAAATTTTGTCGAGAAGCAAAAGTCTGAGTGGATTATAAATGCTGTGGAGGCCTTGCGGTACCAGGAAAATGTCCAATATATAGTTCAGGATGGGCAAATTAAACCTGTTGACTACCACAACACTGGCATAGTTGAAAGTTTCACATGCTGGGGTGATGGGCTTCAGCAGTTTCTTCAACTAAAGCACAATTTGAAAATGACCAGTGAAACGCTGATCACCAATTACCTTTCCAATGTGGGACTCATTAATAAATATGAACATGTGTGTGGTCTTACCGGAACTCTTGGGTCTGAGGCTGCTAGGAACCTGCTGAAAAGTGTCTACTCGGTAGACCTTCTCAACATCCCAGAGAAACGTAAGAAACTATTCCTGCAGCTTGAATCTATTGTTGCGGAAAATGAGGATAGGTGGATGGAAGAAATCGTGGCCAACATTGTGCTGGAGACTCAAAAAAACAGAGGAATTTTAGTTGTCTGTGAAACAATCGAAAGTGCCGTTCAAGTTAGTGATCTGGTAAAAAATAAACTGCGCCCGCACTCGCTCAAGCTGTACACAATTAATGATGTGAATCAAGAGAAAAATGTCGAAAAAATTTGGCCTGGACAAGTCATCATCGCCACAAACTTAGCTGGACGCGGCACTGACATCAGAACAGAAGAAATCGAGGCCACTGGTGGGTTGCACGTCATTCTGACGTTCATGCCA
>NW_025931898.1:0-612 GCF_000764305.2 Hyalella azteca | reverse complement strand
GGTTTCTTTTCATCGTAAAAAAACACATTGGTAAGCAAATATAAATCTGCCCACCAAAAAGCAACTGTCACCGTGTCTTGATAACACCAAGATAAAATTGACTAATAACAAAGAACTGCTAATTTCGCATAGACTCCCAATTTTTATCAGCACAGTCTATTGCTCTTCTTGCTCACCACCCATCCTCTGCGCATGTTATTGTTATCTCGAAAAATTAATCTAAAAGTCGTCAATAAATAGGTAGTACAATTTCGTGCACGTAACAACAGGTGAGCAAACATTGTAGACCTGCTGCCCAGGAACAGTAACTCCGTCTGCCAATCAATGACGGATCGCAAACCAAACAGGCACCAATTCCAGATGAGAAATTGGTCACGAAATTCACTTAAGTCGCTGCATGAACTTAGGCAGCTCAGGTACCTACATGTACTTAGGTTGCTATATGAACTTAGGCCGCTCTGAGCACTAGAGCGAGTACGGCCTCTGCAGAATATAACTTTAGCACTTACTTCCTTGGGTTAATGACATTAGATTTTTAGTGCCGATTTGTACAATATACCGGTATCAAAGACCTGCTAAATAGATTCTAACGACCTCCTATATTTTTAGTGC
>NW_025931897.1:0-531 GCF_000764305.2 Hyalella azteca | reverse complement strand
ATCCGCGGCCTGGTGGTGCACGGCAGGTTCTATGCGAGGCCGGAGGAAGACAAAGCCGAGTTGTTCACGGCTGATTGGTGGAAATCCGGAGATATCCAAGGCGTTCGATTCAGGGCTTATTGGTGCACAAAATTGGTGGTGCACGGCTGCGCTCTCCGCAGGCGCCAGTGCGTCGTTGGGAGCCCGTGGCGCCAGCTAGTGCGTTTGCAAGTGTGAGTTACTAGAGACATCGGCTTACGCCTGGGCAGAATAGACCAAGAGAAGAATTGTTGATGACAGCACAGAGCGTAATAGGGATCGAATGAGATGTCAAAGAATGGAAGCAAGAAATAGAAAATAAAACAAATAAAAAAATTTCAAAAACCACGTTTTCTTAACGGACAAAAAAGAAAAACATTTACTCTTACATAACATTTAAGTTATGTAAAATGTTATTTAATGTTATGTAAGAGTAAATGTTTTTCTTTTTTGTCCGTTAAGAAAACGTGGTTTTTGAAATTTTTTTTATTTGTTTTATTGACTATTTTTAGT
>NW_025931896.1:0-405 GCF_000764305.2 Hyalella azteca | reverse complement strand
AGTGGCAGTTAAGTGGCAGTTTATTGGCAGTTTATTGGCAGTTTATTGGCAGTTTAGTGGCAGTTTACTGGCATTTAAGTGGCAGTTAATTAGTAGTTTAGTGGCAGTTTATTGGCAGTTTATTGGCAGTTTATTGGCAGTTTAGTGGCAGTTGAGTGGCAGTTGAGTGGCAGTTGAGTGGCAGTCACTTGGCAGTTTTGGGCAACATTTACCTCAAAATACCAGCTTTTAACCGAAACTTTTTTTATAATATTGTGGGTAAAGTCTACCTTAAAAAGTTTAACGTACAACACATGTTTAACCTTTATTTAATATGCTGAACCCATATGAAATGATATTATGATATCATGTCATATATCATATCATTGTGATATTATCATATGATATTTCACTCCATTATTAGAC